>NW_013666212.1:252083-259489 GCF_000517525.1 Limulus polyphemus
CCCCCACGGCTGAAAGGGCGAGCATGTTTGGTGTGACGGGGATTCGAACCCGCGACCTGCAGATTGCGAGTTGAGCGCCCTAACCACCTGGCCATGCTGGGTCCTACTCGAGGGCTACCTGCGTTAGTCGTCCCTAATTTTGAAGTGATAGACTAGAGGGAGGATAGGTAGTCAACACCATCTACTGCCAACTCATGCGCTACTGTAATCGAATGTTTTGGCTCATATAATATACCCCCGGCTCAAATTGGGAAATGAAATTTTGCAGCAATGGGGCTCAAGCCATGGATCCTCAGTTTCACGGTCCAACACATTAACCACTAAAATATATAGTGTTAACTTTAATGATTTTTTGAGAGCATGTTATGATATCAATATGTATTAAAAGAAGAGAAAAATCCTTATTAAAATATATTTCTTATGAATGGAAATAGAAAATATAATTCATATATTTACGAATCTTAAACATAAATTGTTATTTCTCCGAAAGGGGACCAAAGGCCGCAAGGAGGGATCGCCTGTTTTAACCTCTCTCGCCACGATACAGTAGTATGTTGTCTGTCGCTCAGTCATTAAACACTAAAATGACGTCACATAAGGGACGCTTAACGTTGCAATTTGTAAAACGTGCGCATGCCATGAATCACGGGAATAATTATGCACTCTGTAGGCTACAACACAGCATGACATATGAACTTCAAAAGCAAGAAATAAAAATATTTGTTACTCTTAATTTTGGTTTTATTTACTTTTGAAACAGAACGCTTTCGGGGAACCTGCAGAAGTACATTTAGTACAGGTTTAGCTAAGTCGTACAATTTAGTTTGCACACAGTTTAATTATATTACTGGTATTAATAGAACCTATTCATGAGCAGCGCCATCTGTCAAGCATCGGTATAAATGAAAATTCCATTTTCACGCCGATGAACTTGGTTTTCTATTTAAAGTATTGAGCATTTTTCATTCTAACCAGGTCTCATTTTTTAAATATTCTATTTTTATATTGATCTTTAACTTTTTTCTTAAGATGTTATTTGTACAAAACATTAGTAACCTTTTGGCTTCGATTTTTGTCCCCAACTGTATGGATTCCTGGAAGTACCACCAGGCTCGTGATATAGAAATACGTTTGTTCGATTTTAAAAGACAATTTTAGCTAATTTATTTTTCGTAGACATCAACATTCACCATGTTCTGCTTTGTAAATTGAATTATCATTGAACTGTGTTATTGATAAGTAACATAATAAAACCAGCGCCTTTGCAAAGTTTGGAGATATTGAAATATCTCCGGGAAAATGTTGCAATAATATAGTTTTCCGAAAAGAATAATAAAACCGCATGCTATGTATCCTAAGATATCAAGAAATAAACAATAACTATTTTTGTTTTATGAGCAAATCAATGTGAAAGTAAATCTTTTCCTTCTTTAATGTGATTGACATTTTGTTTTTAAATCAGCTTAGTTCCTCTTCCAGGTTCATGCTGTTTTTGACGTTTGTTTTTGTGAAAAAAACATTAAACACATAAACAAAACAAAAATATTATTTTGGTTTTCTTAAATTTTACTGATGATATCAGTCATTTGGTGAACTTGAATACTGCCCTTGTACTTACACGATATAACAAAGGTCCTTCCAGCAAGCTTAGAAGTTATTAATGAATTTTACATGCTAGTAGACATCACGCTATGAGACTTAGCCATTGGATAAAGAAAGACATTAAGAAACAATATCTCGTCTAAAAAGGTATAAAATGCCGTAATAGGGCACATATATTAAACTATTTACGATTTTTATTTGTCTTTAAAGGAAAATGTAGCCTCAAACTTTCGCATAATTTAGAAAATAACCATAGCTAACTATTTCCATTGATTGATTAGCTGTGGTTAATTATGTCTTACATTCAAACTTGTGTCTAGGTAAGGTTATTCTTTTTGACCCGACATTCGAATATTCTTGACCAGACTGAAGTTTCAACAGGAGTAGAAGGATCAACACAACGGACTTGGTCTCACCCAAAACAGCGTTATCTTTGATTGCCACAGTAAATAGTGTGTTTTGATTGCTGATGGTTATCTTGCCGCGGATAGTCTAAGCAAACTAAAAACAAGTGATTTAACACATGTTTTAGTTTTGTTAGTTAAAAACTAATTGCGTTAATTGTTAGGCTTTCAAAGGCCAGAAAAGTATCGTTCGTTTGTTTGAGAATTTTGCTCAAGGCTACACAAGAGACATTTGAACATAACAGTCTCTAATTTTGAACTGATAGCTAAAGAGGACGGCAATTAGTCAATAGTATCCACCGTCAAATCTTGGGCTAATCGTATCTTATCAAATAGTGGGATTTGACTGTTACTCTTATAGTGCACCCACAGCATTAAAATAAGAATTTTGAAGGCAGTGAGTCGCAAACTCCGAATCCTTGGATTTACAATTCAAGCATGCTTATTACTCGACCAAATCCAGCAGAGGATTGTGAAAGCTTCAATCAAGCTAAACTCCAAATTGGATGTAAATTCTCGAAAAGCGTACATTAACGGTGATAGAATGACAAATGTGGCAAAAATATATTAATTTTTTTTCCTACATTTTTAACAAGTAGAATTAAGTGGAAGCTTGCAGTTGAGAGTAAAGTTACAACTTTATCGGAAAAGGTTGAAGATTATCATTATTTAGTCGGACTGTCTCTAGTTATTCTGTTCTACTAACTTATCTCACGAAGCAATGGTATGTTAGGGCTGTTTCTTTGTTGTACCGGTAAACTCGGTGAGCAAACGCATCCAGATGTTGAACTTTGTCTCGAAAAAAAACAAAGACAAATCACAAATGCATTTTTGAGGTGAATGTCTAGTGTAAGTGTAACTGGGTTTGATAAGTACTTTAAGTATCGGCTTTTTCTCAAATACAGTCATAATTTAAGGTAATTACAGCAACCCAATAAATCTCAGTATGTGGCTTCTTTGGAGCATTAGCAAACATGAAAATTGTTTGGCTCAAGAAATTTCAACTTTGTACGATAGATATATACGTGTATTCACCCATGGCGGAGATTTTCTGGATGCGTTATATGAATGATATACATTTCGTTTTGTTACACAGAAGTTACAATGGAGATTTGAGAAGTGAGTAAAAATTTCTACTTGTATTATAGTTAGTTAGTTTTTGTTTTGTTGGAGGTGGTGTTTTTTTTGTTTTTTATTTTGGGGAGGGGGGAGGTTCAATGAAATTCACCGACATTATGTTGTGCTATATCTCTAGCATTATTCATATCTATGACATTTTGGTTACTGATAATTTTAGCTGTGAAGTCAGATTAACTGTGTGAGGTAATTAAGAAAGCCTCGTAAGAAAACGTTATGTTAATACATTCGTTTTCTTCTTTTAGAATGAAAAAGAACAACCAAGAACGTTTGCAATAAAACCAATTCCCTCAGCAACATCTAAACCATTAATTGTTTTCATTAATCCAAAAAGTGGTGGAAACCAAGGGTCCAAATTAATGCATAAATTCCAGTGGCTACTCAATCCTCGACAGGTGTTTGACCTCACTCTAGGAGGTCCCAGTGCTGGGTAAGGTCAATACTTCTTCGAATGTTGATGATTTATAAGATTAAATTTTCTACCATTCTTCTTTTTTTTATTATAGAAAAGTAATAGATAGAGGTCAAATTTCTTGCCTGACAATTACACAGCTAATATTAGTGCATATATTAATTCGTTCTTTTATTATTTTGAGCTTTTGCTGTAATTTTTTGTGATTATTGTTTGGTTAAAATAAACCTTGTATCTGTCAAACGTGAATAAGAGGTATAGGCTTACGAGAAATTATTCCTCCGGGTTTAAAACGTCATTAAGTGATGTGAAGACGTAATGGATCTAAACATAGCATTAGTCGTGTGACAGCATTGATGCTTATAGGAAAACATGGCGACTGTATAAAATATAAGTTGTTATATTTTATTGGTGCCGAAATTTGAAGTCCGCTTTTAATACTTGTCAAAAATCCTGTTAGAAAATAGATCCTAACAATTGAAACATTTTCATTGTTAGTTTGCTTGTTGAATTTCACACTCGATAACTAACTGCACTAACCGTCCCTTATTTGGAAGTGATAAGACTAGAGGAAAGACAATTATTCAACACTTCCCTCCAAGCTAACTCTAGAGTACTCTTTACTAACAAAAAGTAGGATTGACCGTCACATTATAACGCCCTTACAGCTGAAAAGACAAGCATGTTCGGTGACAGGTTTAGATCTCGCGACCCGCACATTACGAGTCTAGCGTTCTAACCACCAGGCCATGTCAAAACCATACCATTGGTATTTCGTTGATAAATGCATCTGAGTTAAATTACCATATTCAATCGCGTTACATTTTTGTATCAAGTTAATAATTTACGAATCACTGTTTGTAAATGATTGAAATGTATGCTGCATAAAAAATATTTGATAAAAGCACATTTTTAGTGACTAAAGTGAAACCAGCTACTCGATATCACCCACCACCAACTCTTAGGTTACTCTTTTTCAACGAAAATCGGGATTGACCCTAACATTATAACGCCCCCACGGTTGAAATTGCGAGCATTTTCGGTGACGAAATTCGAGTTCGTGACCCACAGATTACGAGTTGAACGCCTTAATCACC
This sequence comes from Limulus polyphemus, assembly GCF_000517525.1. Classification (NCBI taxonomy): domain Eukaryota; kingdom Metazoa; phylum Arthropoda; class Merostomata; order Xiphosura; family Limulidae; genus Limulus; species Limulus polyphemus. The sequence goes on from NW_013666212.1 coordinate 256,736, forward strand.
AGGCTATGGAATCTGTAAGAAATTGTTTTTGGCTTAATGAAGATAAAAATTTAAAGTAATATTTGTATTAATGAACAAGCGTTAATTTGCGCTTAAAATAAAAATACAGAAAATAATGTTTAAACCCGACTGTGTCTGCTACTCTTTGAAAAATAAACAGTGTGACTTAAAAAGGTCTGATTTCTTATGTGATTTTTCTACAGTATAATATGCTCTGCCGATTATGTTAACTGTCAGTGTTAACTTCTATTAACTACTCGTTGGTATATTATGGTTAACATTCTTCCCCGGATTATAGTCTACTTCAACATTCATAAACTTCACTCACATGCTAACGCTTCACACTACTGTATTGATTCTTAAAAGTATAAAGTTCTTATATACTGACATAGCTTGGTATTTGAGATTAGTTTCGAATGGTCTGTTTTTAGTCTGATATCGATAATATCACTCAATAAAGTAAGTTGTATGTTTCTTTAATTCGGTTTTATTAATTGGGTAAGACTATTACATCTCCATTTTTACAGACTGGAGTTATATCGAAAGGTTCCAAACCTACGGATATTAGCCTGTGGAGGGGACGGAACAGCAGGGTGGGTCCTATCCGTTCTTGACGAGATAGGCATAAGCCCCTCTCCTCCTGTAGCAGTACTACCTCTAGGTACTGGGAACGACTTGGCTCGAGCATTAGGCTGGGGTGGGGTGAGTGGGTTACTATTATTTATAATTATTTTGTATTTACTACAATGGTTTTTGTGTATTACTATCTAGACAATTTAGTGAGTAGCGTATTAATAACCACTGGGGTGTAATTAGTCAATCGTTATGTTATAATGCCATATGACTAAATTCTGTTGAATGGATAACATTATACGTTTATAAAATTAACGGTTTTCAGCAATAGCCAAAAAAGCCGACTTAGAATAATAGTTTTATTAATTTTACTTGTGATATTATATTAATATCGTTTATTTGCTTAAAACGTAGAATGGTTTCGAAAACATCAGGTCTGTGTCAGAGCTTCTAAATTTTTTTTGTCATCATTCATATCCACGTGTTCTAGGGTTATACAGATGAACCAATTTCTAAGATACTCTCTAATATTCAAGCTGGAGATGTGGTTCAGCTAGACAGGTATAGTACCCTTTAACTTATATATCGCAAACACCTTTGTTTCTCTTTTTTTTATACAAAACTCATATGTTCTAAAGTTATTCAACTTTTGTTTAGATGATGAATGGATTGTATATTTTAAAACCTAACACTAACTTGTTAGTTAACTGATCCAAGTTCCCTTAAAATATCTTCATGGTTGTTTGTCAAAAGCACAGCACATGTTTAATGTTTATGCAATCAAACAGATGAACCAAAACAAAGTATCCCCAGTTTCATGTATTATTTTGTCCCTCGAATTTCAATACCTTGCATCCACGAATATATTTAAATGTAGAGCGGAATGTATAATAACATTAATTAAATCTATTGACTTCATTTGATTCTCATGTATGTATGGAGAGCTGAATATTGTGAATTTTATGCATTTTTACACACTTTGCAGCAATATTGAACAGACAAAAATAACATTTCTAGTCGTAAGAAATTTTTGGAAAAGGATGAAATGGAAGAATTTTAATATATCTTCACTCAGATCCAACAATTACACACCAATATTTGCTACATATAATCATTTACCATCAATTTCCCATGCGGTTTGAGGGCATTTACTGAGACGACATAGCTTTTGAGAAAAACAAATGTAATGAGTTCGAAGTGCATTCGCAAAGCAAGAGTTACTGAAGATGGAATGTAAAGAGAGAATCAACCATCCGCTCAAGGAATAAACGGTTTAACGTAAAAGTCACTTTCACACAAGTGGCAGTTTTTTTGTTTTTTTTACAGGCATTGTTTCATCCGGTAAAACTGCCGCTCGCTATAATCTTCTGAGTTATAATGATGTATCTCGTCTACGGATTCTAAAAGATACGGTTACACAAGATTCGAAATAAATGAGTCATCAAAAATGTACATCTAAGTAAAATACATCATCAGCTCACATTTTTTAATTAACACGAATATTATTAAACTTTAAAGCCCGTCAAGTTCCGTAAACGATATCTTGGAAAGACAGAACAAACGTACACAGTGCTCGAATTATTCAAATTTAAAACATACTCAGAATGGTCATTTCTGTTGAAATCGAAAATAATTTTAAAGATAACACAATATGTCCTAAATATATCCATCATTTGATCTAATGAGATTCATTAATCTATCAGCTTCCGACTGTAATAGATTGTGACATCTAAAAATGTATTCCTTCATTCAAAACAGTTATCAGTTTGTTTGTTTTTTCAGTTGGTAGCTTCGTATTCTAATGATGACATACATGAATGTTAAAATATTTCTAGACATCAATCCAAGAAAGTAATCATTCTTACTGAAACGTAGCTATTTCTATTTAGTTGCTAGTTTAGATCTATTGATGTTATAAAGCGATTATTTACTTATTAAAGAGTAATTAACAGGAATTTCAAATATCTATGCTACTCATATCTCTTAATGAAGCTTAAATAACTGCACAACAAATCTAAAGATTTGACAGCTTTAGTAGTTTTATAGTTCCAATATAATTAGTTTAACTGGGCTAGTTCTAATATTATAATCTAGCAGAAACCGCAAAACATTTCCGACCAAACAGTACTTTATTAAATATAACATTTCCAGCACAATACAAACGAATTGTAATCGTAGACA
>NW_013666212.1:260489-296038 GCF_000517525.1 Limulus polyphemus
CGTACATACAAACAAGCAGAATAATAGTATAGATGTTATGCGTGTGTTAAGTAAGATGCATATGTTTCATATTAGGTAATACGCTACAAAACCTAGTCTCATGACACGTTTCATGATGCAACCATATATCTATACAGGTTTTTGTGCTTTCAATATGTTGCTAGAAATAATAGTCCGTATGCAAGATCAGTTTTTAACGTATAAAATGTGTATTGTACAGATGGGACCTTCAGGTTGAGAAAAATTTAGATGTGGATACAGCAGGTTGTGAAGAGGGGAAAGATAACCTGCCGCTAAACGTCGTTAACAACTACTTTTCTTTGGGTGTCGATGCTCACATTGCTCTGGAGTTTCACGAGGCCAGAGGTGAGAGATTATGGACTTTTTTGAACCTTTAACAACAACCGCTTTTCAAATCTAGCTACATGTTAAAATAAAAAACGTGAACAGTATTTAATGTAACAATAGATTTTAATTAATAAGTTCGGAAGTTTTTAACGTAAAAAGAAATGCTTTGTCATATATATTGGTCAAAATATAATACATACCAACTAATAAAAACAACAACATCACTCTCTTGTTGATATCAATAAAATATTGTGTTTACACGAACAAATAGAAACAACAACAGCATCACATTCTTGTTGACATCAACATAATCTTGAATTCACACGAACAAATAATATCAACAACATTAAAACTTTCTTGTTGATATTAATATAGTCTTGTGTTCACACGAACGGTTAAAAACAACACAACACTTTGTTGGTATCGAGGTAATTTCGTGTTCGCATTGTTCTTAATTGTGCTTTATTTCAAAAAACTAGTTTTAATCATTAACACAAAAGTTAAATGAATATAGATGAGTATGTCAAAATATGTTATTTTTTTGTATATTTTAAACTGAAATTTAAAAGCTTATTTGTAGTTAAAAAAAGGATGCTAATTTTATGACAGAATATGCATTAAAGAAATGAAGTTATATGTTTATATATGTTATTAATAATGTTACAGTGTGGACTACTTTTTTGCATCATGGAAGGTACACATTTTTACTAATAATTATTTTATATTTGTAAAAACAATTTTTTACAGAGGCTCGTCCAGATAAGTTCAACAGCAGACTTAAAAACAAGATGTTTTACGGACAGGCAGGAGGAAAAGATTTACTACAAAGAAAGTGGAAAGACCTCTGCAACTTTGTGACTCTTGAGGTACGTTTCGTGTGTTTCCAAGCTGTTTTTTGTTACTGCTTACACTATTTCGCACTTCCAGTTAAACAGTTTTTAAAATACAGGGTTGGCAAAAAATATGTTTAGCTGTAACCGTAAGGTGGGAGAGACATATACAACCTCCAGGTTTTCCAGTTGGCACAAGTGTTTAAAACACTTGCGGGACACATTTATGGAAACAAACGGTGCATCAAGGTGACCTTGACCTTAAAACCTTATTTACTTATGACGTGATGTCATTAGGAATAACGACTGAAAGTGTGAGTTTGATGTCATATATCATTAATTCTCTCATCGATGAGTTAGATTGCTATAACTCCTAATGTTAACCATTGAGCAAAAATATTATATTAAGCATTACGTGATGCTATCTATCACGTCCTACTTTATCTGGGGTCTGTTGTTAAAATAGTATGACAACATATTACACATTTGATGTGACTTGCACTGCTACAACGACATTTATGATGAGATGAAATCTACTGCGTTTCCTGGTTACCTTCCAGCGTCAGCTGTGATCCTTTTTTTTTTTCATAAATGTGTTCCGCATATGTTTTTATACAGTTGTACTAAATTTTTCAGCTCGTAAGTTCTGTGTGTTTTAATGATTCTCGCACTGTTTATAGCTTATTACAAAATTTGCTTTTGCCAGCCCTGCATAACTTCTTCTGTAATATGTCACTTAACAAATTACTTACACAGTAAAAATTATGAGGTTTATTGTCAGTACTATTAACGATAAAAGTTAAGCCTACTTGAAGTTAAATGTCTATGTATATTACTACGATCCATTTTTATCACATTTCTTAACCCATCACTAAATGGCCGTACAAAGTTCGGTTCTTTTCTCTTTTGCTTAAGGATTGTTATAAATCCGAATTGAAAATAAAATTCTTATAGATATTTTTAATTCGATAAGACTAAACTTTATCTTTCGCTGTGATGCTGTGAAACCAGCAAAGGCATTGTGTTTACACCAGGTGGCGTGGCAGAAATGCACTACAAATTATGGTAGAAATAACATATCAAGAAAATGAAAAAAAAATGTTCATACAATTATAATCTAATGCTTTCAAAAAATATAAAAAGTTAGGTTGTCGTGCAGGAAAGCTTTTTGGTAATAAGCAATAGCTAAATATTTCATACTGTAACTTACGTCAAGGTATCTAGAGTACATTTGAGGTAATACTAAGTTGTAAAGCACTTTAATAAAGGCAAAAAAAACATGCCAATAAGGTAGAAATATATAGGAGAATATACTGTTTATACTATACCCATTTGAATCCACCAACTTAAAACAAATATTAAAAATTCAGAATTGTCGGTCTACTAAAGAAAACTGGCTTCGATGGCGATCTTGTTAAAAGACAAAATCGATATCAGGCTTTCCATAACACTTAAATACTCTTATTTCATATACTTGTTACTGTTGGTCTAAAAAAGGAGGGTAAGATCTCGTGTAACTTGAATTGTTTCGGCTATTCGTCCAAAGCTACACTACAACCAATTTTGAACTGACTAACAAAAGGAAGGGCATTTAATGAATAACATCGCCATCAACTGTTGGACTACCCTAACCGAGTAGTGGGATTTGACTGTAACTCTTATAGAACACCACGGCTCCAAAGTACGGCACGCTAATCACTAGACCTTACCAGCCCAATCTCATATAGGTTGACAGTGTAATTATCATATGCTCGGGTAATAAGAATTGCTGGCGTATATGACTAAATAACTTTCAAATAACACTAATTATTAGTGAAAACTAACCCAAGGTTTTGAATGTAGATTGGGAAAGAGAAAAATACCAGATGCAAAATATTTTCGTTTGCAAATATGAAACAATTGGTTTAAATATAATAATAAATATTTACTTCGCGTTCTCTCTCTCTCTCCTTCTTCTTTTAATTGCAAGAGTGGAATAAAAACTGAATATATCTCTAGTACATAGCCAATTTTTGGCAATGGAATATTACCATGATACTTTGTACGAACATTTCTTGCATGATAGCTTTTATTAATGCCGATAAAATGGGGTCATATATAAAAATGTGAAAATAAATTTTGTTTATCTTCTTGATATTTAGCATGCAAGTATTTCATACACTACATACTTTGGTGCTCGATAACCCCATTTATCTATGAATCCATTAGAAGTTATTAGGTTTTAAATAATTAAAAATTCATAACTACCAGTAGAATACATTAGACTATAAATAGATTCTAAGTTATCTTAACGAGCCATTAAAACAATCAATTAAAAATCACATTTTTGGCATATTACTGTTCAACCAAAATATTGAGCTGTCTAGAAAGTTCATGTGTGCAATTCGTTTTTATAAAATGTTATCTGAAATAAAATTAATACAGAAATGTAATTGATAATTAGTTTAAAAGGTAGAGAAAAAAACGTTTCTGATGTAGAGTAGTTTCGTTGATGGTAAAGAGGCTAGGGGTAATTATAAAAATGTTTTTAGGTCTTCAAGATTTTCGTTAAAATATTTTTGTAACCCAATATAACTTATATATTTTAAACATTTTGTCAGCTTCGGCTTTGAAAACTTTAACGCCTTTCATAATATCAATATGCAACATAAACAAAGAAACCTATTTTTTCTATATTTTTTCTTAGTTTGATAACCTTGGTGTCAAATCTTGACCGAAAGATATAATATCAATATGCAACATAAACAAAGACACCTATTTTTTTTCTGTATTTTTTCTTAGTGTGATGGTCAGGATTTGACACCAAGGTTGAAAGAACTTCGTATTCATGCTATTTTATTTCTAAATATTCCCAGGTCAGTATATGATAGATTTAGCTTTTAAAGATTTGATTTTATTATTATAATTCCTAAACAGTTGTTGAAATTATCCTACGCTCACCACAGTGTAGCCTGGACACGTTATATTTATATATCTTCTGTGGCGTATGCTTTATTCAGTTTTTAACTTTGTTCGTTTTGATGTTTAAGCGCAAAGTTGCACAAGTGTCTATCTTCTCTATGCCCACCATAGGGATCTATACCATAATTTTAGCTTTATAAGACCTCAAACTTACCAATGAGACATCTAGTGATTGCACTTTTATTTTTAGCACTATGGATGTCTTTGGAGATGTTTTTCTTACAAACGACGAAACTCATAAGAGTAAAAGGATGCCCTAATTGTTTTTTAGAACCTTCGTGTATTCTCTACCAGATTATCACCTTTTTTATTTTATGGGTCTAAAGTATCTTAACATTGAAGAGGTAATGTTACACATGTTACATGTATACAATAAATACTTAATACAACGAACTACAATCATAAAAGTGAGTAAATCGGTTAACTTACGATTGTTTCGGTTTTCAACTCGATATATCAGTAGCTCAGCGGCAAGTCTGTAGGCTTACAACGCTAAAAATTGGTTTTCGATACCCGTGGTAGGTAGCGCATAGATAGTCCATTGTGTAGCTTTGTGCTTAACAACAACCAAACCAAAATTTATTTTACTCACATAAATTTCTCTTGGTGTTAACTTTTCATATACAAATATTTTCTATACTGGTTAGTGCGGTTTGCTTAATAATAAAGTAAAATTTGACATTTAAAATAATTATTAGATAAAACAGTTTTTATGAAACACAAAGTAGATAAACATATTTATTCAGAGACAGCGTTTGTCATAATTTCAAACTAAATAAAATTTGAATAGAGATTACGATTCATCTTGGAAGATGTAACCGGTTTCAGCTGTTAGCACTTGACGACGATATTTCTTGATTAGGTAGAATCTTACTGAGTCCACAAACAAACATAGATGAATGAGGCTGACTACGTTTTATTGATCTTATGTACTCATGTATATTCGTTACTGTCATCTAAAATTAGGATAACATTTTGTGTCCTGCCAAAATATTAAGTCCTAAAAATAAAAGGATTTCACTTGCTCAGATAAATTTCACGCATATGCACTACTGTGTTATTTTGCCTTTGATGTTTTATATCCATTTCTAGTTATGGTGGGGGAACACGGCCTTGGATAAGCCCCGGGGCAGGTTTTGAACTTCAGAGAACAGATGATGGACTAATAGAGATCTTAGGTCTTACAACGTATCAACTGGTAAGTGACTTTAAACAGGAATTATCATAAAAATATTATACACGTTGTGATCAAAACGGTCTTAAGTTTAACGTGAAGATAACTTAACAATTTAAAGACAGATGGCATTACTGTTGGAAAGAGTCAAGTTTTAAACTGAAACCATATCCAAATACGTAATGTTGCATGCAGTTTGACAGCTTATAGCTCTTATCATACGGTAGTATATGGTAGTAAGTTTAATTAAAACGGATAAAATCAAGTGTGACTATAGAATATTGGACATAATGTATAATCGTGTAATTCAAACTGGAAGAGAATAGACAATTCTAATATTAGTGGATCTTACGCGTTGCGACCGTGACCTTCGACAGTACTTCTAATGGTGTACCAATACTGGCTGACAGTAGCTTAAGTTGCATGATAACGTTATTTTTGTGTTTTAACTGTACTAAAAACAGTTATGTTGCATGATAAGTTAATTTTAATGCTTTAACTGTACTAAGAGTAGCTATGTTGCATGATTTGATTATTTCAGGTCCTTAGCATTACTAAAAGTAGCTTATGTTGCATGATAACATTATTTTGTAAACTAAACAGTTTCTTCTACTTATAGCCCTTGCTCCAAGCAGGGGGCCATGGAACTTGTCTTGCTCAGTGTCGACATGCACGTATTGTTACAACTCGTACAATTCCTATGCAAGTGGATGGAGAACCCTGTAAAATACTGCCCTCTATAATAGAGCTTCGTCTCCGTAACAAAGCGAGTATGGTTGCCAAAGCAAAGGTATGTTAATTCACCAGTTTTCATAAGCTTCAACCATGGATTATATTTAGTATTTTCCTATACCATTTTATGATCTTACTCAAAAATCCTAAAATCAACCTTTTTCTTATCTGTTCCTCTCATTTAACTAGCATAACCAAGTTAATGAAATTATTTATTAATATTAACAGATGCATGCTATGTTTGAATAGGACATTTTAGCTAATTACCAAAATTCTTCTTTGCCGAACGTGACGCAATGATCAAATAAGATGAGGTTTCGAAAATTCTTCTATTTGTAAAGTGTATCCCTTACTAATAATATTAGTCATTTTATGTTTACATAAGTAAACTATATTATTTTAGTTTTGCTGCATTTCAGTTCACTTGAGTATTCGCTATCTAATTACTTGCCTGAGAAAGTATTGAATGTGTGCCTTACTTTCACTATTACTGCCTCACTTTTTTACAGCTGATTTACATAATTTATAATATATGATAAATTTCCTTCAAATGCGTATTCGTACTGCCATTTGATGGATAAATATAAAATTAAAAATGTCATTCTGAAAGCGTTACAGATATAATACATGCGACATGCAATGACGAAGTTTATTACTAAAAATGTCGAATGTAAAATGATTATTACAGTCATTAAGAATTATGCATAACTGTATACAGATAATATAATAGCTAGATAAAATCACAAGTGAGAAAAATGTTTTTTGTTGTTGTTGTTTTTTTTGTCTACCTCTGCTTACGAACTTTTAGGAGTTCTTTTTCTTATGTGGTCCTGTGGACTAAATTAAGTACAATGGATCTGTATATTCTATATTTCTTACTTTAAAAAGTTATTAATTGTTTGCTTTATAAAAACTTCTAACGTGTAAAATGTTCTTCTTCTTCTTCCTATTCTTTTTTTATATGACCCTTGGTATGTAATTCAACGGTCATATAAAAACAAACAAAACCCAATGTATGTAATTATTGGGTTTTGTTTGTTTTTATATGACCCTTGAATTACATACATTGGATTTTGTTTGTTTTTATATGACCGTTGAATTACATACATTGGGTTTTGTTTGTTTTTATATGACCCTTGAATTACATACATTGGGTTTTGTTTGTTTTTATATGACCCTTGAATTACATACATTGGGTTTTGTTTGTTTTTCAGAGACATGGCGATGTACAATCAATGTAAGTAATATTTATCTACACTGTTGTTTGCTGTTAATCATTTCAAACATATCGTTGTAGTTTGTTTGTTTGTAATTAAGCACAAAGCTACACAATGGCTCTGCCCACCACGGGTATCAAAACCCGGATTCTAGCGTTGTAAGTCCTTTTGAGATTTCTCTAAATGTTTGATGATAAAAATATGGTTGATGTTAATTATAAATAGGTATAAATGTTTAATTTTTCTTCTTTTTTTTGGAATAACACTTCAACACTGGTAAAATACACGAAGTCTTTTTGGAATTTTTTCTTGGATAAAAAAAGGGACGAGATTTAAGGTGTGTGTGCTCTCTGATTCTAGAAACGCACTTAAAGTCACAAGACTAGATAAATCACAGATGAAAAAACAAACACTCTTGTAAGATAGACTCCCCCTTCTATAAAGGTAAATTTTATAAAGTGTTCAGCTTCTTGTTTTTTTAATGTATACTTGATTGGTTCCAATGAAAGGTTTGAAATAAACAAGTGTAATACCTGCTGATGGTGAAAATTAATCCAACACCAAAACGTCGAATCCTTTTATATAATCATCCTTTACGTCGTTCTTGCTATTCTGAAGAAATGAGTTTTTAACGACAGCTATATCTGATTCCAAAAGATAATTTATATAAATGAGTAAAACAAAATTTTTTAAAACCCGATCCTGCAGCTGAGAAGCGTAACGAATCCTTAATGTACGCACTCGGTTAAAAGCATATCGCCTCGTGCTTGTTTAGAATGTTTCAATTAAACTGTGTGCTCCATATCAGGATGACCTTACTTTTTTAAAGCTCTCAAACTATGGAGAGTGCTATCCTGAACCACGTGTTTTAGTAAGCGAAATGTGTATGAGCAACGTTTTCTTAGGAGATTCATGCTTCTTTACGGGCAAAGACCAAACAGAAAATTGCTTATTAGTTTTATGAGTTCTCAGATAGGATAGTACTTTAAAATATGATTATTTCTTTACCTTTTAGCCAGGAATCATAGCTCAGTTCAATTTTTCAGTTTCTTATAGTGTTTCATGTCTAGCGCTTAAACCAAATAAACAGAACATGGAGAAAGACTAAATTACTAGGACTTTTCACTAGTTTAAAGCTTGTAATTCTTCCACGGTTTTGATCTTTTCATCAAACCCTCCAACTGGTGATTGTACACTAAATAATAATTATACATTTTAACATGGTGAAATACTGTAAAGGCTTCATGTACTCATCCAGTAACCCACGTTATGAGGCGTAAACAATAGTACAAATTATTTAAGTTTTATAGTTTCAAATGAGAACTGTCTTCATATTCAGAAGTCACAATACACCTGGTTGTTTAAACTCCCATTATTATAGTTGCATGACATAATGACTCATTGAAAAAGCTTGGATTATTATTATTATTATTATTATATATATATATATATATGTGTGTGTGTGTGTGGCTCCCAAACAAACGTTTAGACTTGGAGCTTTCGGCTAATTGGTCCGACTCTCTGATATCAGTTTTATGTGTTCATGTCTACCTTTGCCGTTAAGAAATAGAACTTTGTACACAATCTAAGTTGCTTTGTAGTTTATTTTTAAATACGTGAGACCTATACAGTTTGTTCTTCTAGGCCTACCTTAGAGAAACTGACTGTCGAGGTCCGAAGACTCAGTATGACAGAATACGAGACATACCATTACGATAAGGAAAAACTGAATGAAATTTGTAAGTCTCTTCATTGTATTCCAATATATTTGTTCATGAAAACGTATGTCCATGTTTGTTTAAAAACAACGAAATAAGAATTAATCAATTAAAATAACTTTTGGGTAAAACAAACTACCAATATAGATCAAAACTAAACATTATCCCAGTAATGAATATAGCTAATATAATATACTGCTCATAAACATTACTCATAACTAAACTCATTGCTCATAACTAAACATTAACCCAGTAATGAATATAGCTAATATAATATACTGCTCATACGTTTTTACTTATTATGATTAGAATGCAATGATTCAGTGGTTTCCAAACTTTATTTAGTGGCGCCCCCGAACTCAGCTTTATTTTTCTCGGGGCCCCCCCTTCTTCATACTGAAAATTTTTTACAAGTGATAATAACGGCAAATACAGTAGTTTCTTTGCTTCTCTTTAATCAGTTTTTCTTAAGTATTACTAGAAAAATTTAAAGTGATAAACATTTATTTTTTTATTTTTTATGCTTCTTTCACTGTTATTTTTGAGTTCTCCTCGCAAAAGCTCTTCCCCCAGCCACCCCTTTGTGTCCCATAAAGAAGTCGCGCCCCACAGTTAGGAAAACACTGCATTGATTCACCAGTTGGGTACTGTCACTGTTAGCGATATTTTCGGCCATAATCCCAACAATATACTACAGGATTTGTCAAACTTTGAAGATGTAGATTAGTCCTAAATCCACATACTAAACCAGCAATGAAAAATAATCTTTATAATAAAGTATATATATATATATATGTGTGTGTGTGTGTGTGTGTGTGTGCATGTATAATTAAAAATGAAAATTAATGAAGATAAACATGTTATATGTATCAAGCAATTAGGTAATGCTTTAATGAAGCTATCATTACAGAAAGACTAAAATACAATTTAATTAAAAAATACATACACTCTCACTGATTTCCTATCCCTTGAAAAGCGTGATACCAGTATAAGGCAAATATTATATTATCTTCCCAAACAACATTTAGTGACCAATGAAAAACGTGAACCAGCTCTGATGTTGTTACTTTAGAATAGCTTAACATTTGAGATAAAATACTACGACACATAGCTGTTTAATTATAGCACGAGAGTAGAAAGGCACAGATAGTACACCAAAAAACTGATGTTTATCCAGGTTATATATATAATGAATAACAGAATAGTGCATTAAATAGCAAGAGTATTGATGCTATAATTATAATATAACCAGATTAAATGCAATAAAACAAACAAACAATATACTAAATACACTATCAGGTGAGTCTAACACTATTAATCAAACTTTAAGGCTACACCTATCGCTTTACAACAGACAGCCAGAAAGAATAAATAACGTTAAACCCTAAGAGCTAGCCGAAATGTAAAAGCGATAATAAGATACGAGAAAGTTCACAACAATAATAAGACTTAACGAAAGAAGTAACAAGAATAGGAAATATTACAAAATGATTAACAGAAAGTAATGTGATTAAACTAATGACGTAATCTTATACTATGTATGTTTATGTTGATTACATCAATACATCAAGTGTTTTGTAAAAGCTAAAATTTTGTTGTTTTCTTATTGTTAAATACAAAGCTACATAATTTGCTATCTGTGCTATGTCCACACTGGGTATCGAAACCTGGGTTTTAATATCAAAAGCCCACAGAATTGGAGGTTAAAACTAACAGAAGATAAAAGTAATGGCGGTCGTCATACTACGGTGATTAATTATTACCTTAAAACGTAGTTGATAATTTAAGGAATAGATAGGATACTTTTGAAAAGGTCGTAATATAAGTGAACAACTGAACAAATTTAGTGTTCAAAATGCGGTAGGAAAAGCCTCGGTTGTGAAAAATGAGAACGATTTTACAATCTCTACAGTTGACTTACCAACAGGTTATAGAGCCTGTGATGGCATATTTTGTTAAAACCAGGTACCCATTATAGATCAACTTTGTATATGGTGATGGTGGTTGCCACCCTAGCATTTGACTTCTGAGGTCATTTTCAAAGTCATTCGTATCAAATGAGATAAATATTAGGTGATACTAGGTAACTGTGTATAAGTCAAAGTTTCTCAGAAAATACTAATTGAATGGTTTAAAGTACAATATTATAGAGTAATTTAATCTATAATTAGATCAGCAGGAGACCTGATAAAGAAGTCATTATGCCTGTATTGCATCGATTTTTTACTTAACTGGGCATCATTTTAATAGATAAACTCCATAATGAATACAGATATTTTTAATGTTGAAATAATTAGTAAAACATATTGAATATAACTATTTATACGCAGCAGAAAAAGTTTCATGTTAGTTTGACAGTGTATTCTAAAATAGCATAACTTTTTTCATTGATAAAATTGAAGTTCATTTTACATTTCTCATTAACGTAACTTTTAACGACGTATTTTCGCCTGCGAACATGGAACTCTGTCATTAGCAATTCAGCTGTGTTTCCGAAATAGCAGTGAGCATACTGAAATAAGCTGTCATTACTTAGCTTAACACTGCAGTGTGGAGGTCATGCATCACTGAACACACTTGTATGGAAGTACATGTAATTTCAGACATGTCGGAACTTGTAGACCTCGTGATAATATTTAAACATTCACTTTCATAAAGGTTTTGGTGAATGTATTATAATTCTAAGAACTAATTAAATGAGATTATTCAGAAATATCAAATGAGGATTAAATATTTAAAACTCGTATATAATAATAATAATGATAACGTTATTAAAGGTATATAGTATGTTTAATGACGTCATCACGTCATTAGTAGATATATTTGAAGACACCATCATTTTTATATAAGGGTGTTGAAAATTTACTCCTCACACCTTAAATTTGACCTTCAATATGCAGAAACCTTTATACGTAAAAATATTTAACTGTTTAAAGAAAGTCTTGAAATATATTTACTTGCTATAAAATATAATTCACTCATTCATAAAAGTGATAATTAGTTTTAATGACATTGTTTTATTTCTCAGTCACATAATACCAATTTAATACCGAACTTATAAAATATTTTTATCTTTACTATATATAAATAGCAATATACAATAAATTGTACAAAATTATTTGAACATAAAAATATCTGTGCATTAGGGAGCCATTTACCTAATAACGATACACAGTTAAACAAAAACAACAATAAGCATACTGTCTTAATTAGGTCACCGCTGACTTAATTAATATCAGGTTCATTTACTCAGTAAAAATACGTTTTTTGATTATTCAGATCTTAATTTCCTCTGCTTTATGCTGAGAAAGGTACTTATCCACCTTCATTCTAATCCCTATCTTTTGTAGAGTTGATTTATGACGGAAACTTGCTTTTAACAAGAAACGTCATCAAAACTATTTTTGTGATCCATAAGACAACTACCATAAAATCTTGTAACGGTAGACAAATTCTATCCTATCTAATAAGCTGGATACTAAATATTTTAACATGATTTATTTTGAAACATTTGTATTCGGAACTGGAAAATTTATAAGATCGAAATTAAATGTCTGTTTTATTAAAAATTTTGAACTTAAAAGCTTGATTAACGATACATATATATAAATGCAAGTTATGTGTTTTGTGAAAGAGCTTTTTATAGAGTGAGTTTAGATGTATAAATGTGCTTGGCAATCTTTTCTTGAACATATAGCTTTATCTATCTAGTTACTTTCATACATATACGTTTTCTTAGTTTTGTCAGTTAGGCTATAGTCTTATTTTACCTACTGAAAAATAAATATAATCTTCCTTTCTTTTCCTGAACCCATAGGTGGATTAACAATCGCTTTCTGCTTTCAAATCCAAAATTTGAACTATGTTTCCTGTCCATATAGTACGGTTCTGAAATTACGCTTGTTAACGTAATTTGCCATAGTTGATCAAATCCACATTTTTCGAATACATTTAAATGTGCTATAAATATTCTAAATATGGAAACAGCTGTGACTTTGCCTGTAATTATATCTAATTGTAACATAAATATATTTACATCTGAGGCATTGTTGAGTCTTAATTATAAGCATAAAGGTCTTTAATCTGTATAATTTTTTTACGAACACTAGTCTTTGTGAATCGTTGCTAACTTAACTATAAACAACTTAAAACACTGTTGCTGTTTGTATGTCAGTCAAACATCGAAACGAAATCTTCTAATCATTGTTGAAGTTGAACTAATTTGAGCTTATGCCGGATTTTCTTGGGAAGTATTCCATATGAATTTTGGAGTTAACAATAAGATATAATATTTATCACGAATATTAGAACTGCTAAATCCATTAAGTCGCCAGATTTCGGCGTTTAACACTGTATCATTAAAACTAACTTTTTTTGTATTACATTATAAAATAGTATTTTCAATGGATGTTTGGCTGCCATGTTTATCAGCCCAACTGATGAGTCCTACTTATAAAATGAAAGGTCTCCTGGGCTGAATCTGAAACACCATTTTACACTCCTTTCATATGAAGTCTGTAAGAGACTTATTAAGAGAAATATAAGAATATTACAATGTATCGTGATTATTGTTAACTATATTAGATTGACTGGCTTCAATACTTCACTAACTTTCGACCTTTAGCATCGTAGCATTAAATTTCTATAATCCTTTAGCAAATATATTAAACGTATATTAATTTTAACCGATATTTATAGCTTTATATAAATCGAAATAATTTGTTTTTAATAATTACGAAACAGGTATTTTCTGATCGACAAATGATCTCTTTATTGTTATCTAAAAATTTATGGAACTTAGATTTTCATTTGTACAAAATTTATCTGTCTTATGAGAAATTGTTTGGGTTTTACAGTCTGCTTTTACCTCACGAGATGTATTGAAAATAATCTAATACAAGCAAGACTCAAATTTATTTTATTGTTTTTCTGCAGAATTTGATAAAATTGCCATCTGCCAACTTATAATTAATCGGTGTAGCCCACGTTGCAGCAATTAACGTTCTTGATATTGCTTATATAATTTTAAAATCTCATTATGCCAGTATTTTGACTTGTTGTATACGCTAACGTTGTAAGTTATAGTACCCTGTAACCCTTAATCTCTTCAATTTGTATTCCTACTAGAATTCTTAAACATCAAATATTAGTTAATACTTAGCTTTATTTTTTTAGCCGTACCTGTGGGAAAGTTATGTGTAGATCCTGATACTTATTTGGAACAGATACGAGCTCGAATTAATGAACTACTAGAGGTAACATTTTCCTTTATTTCTCGAATTATTAATAAAAACATAGCAATTACAATAACAACCAAGACCTGACACTGATAGATTCAGTCATTTTCATTCAGCTTTGAAGTTGTAAAGGGTAAATATTATATTTCATATTTTTGCAAGTTGTAGGATTGAAATGGCGGGGAAAAACAAAGACTTTGGCAACCGCTAGATAAAATTCGAAACGAAATCCTGAGAAACGATAAGTTACCAAAAATTATCTAAACTGTTACACGTACTTACATTTATGTCCATTAAGAACATCATTTAATATGAAATTCGTATCAACTGAGAAAGATATTATATTTAACACAGTAATCTTTGAGTTGTTATTACTATCAAACTTTTGTTCAATCAAGTAAAAATACCGTTTCTAGGTGTTTACAAGAATATGTATGTAATTTAAAATGTTGACATCATGTCACCATGAATAACTTAAACCAGATTTATATACAATAACATAACATTCCAGTAAAACTGAGTTTAAGCGCTTTATAAAATTATGCTGATTCAGATGAGATGTCAAAAATGTGAGTAAAATCTGATTAAAAATTCAAGGAATTTGTGTTCTTCGTTTTAATTTCTTTACCGTTCTATACGCTATCCAGTGCTTGTCATCATAGATTATATAGCACAGTTACTGCAACTGTCAAAACGTTTAAACACTAAACATGAAGACCTTATAAGTTCAGAAACATCTGGTTACTAGCAGGTCTAAAGAAAGATAGTGTTTGACTAATGCGACAGGAGAGGAGCTCAATATTACAAAGAAAAATTATTGGCACCCGACGCATGTCTTTAGTTAGACTTAAATTAAACTATGTTAAGAAAATCTGGTGTTTTAAATGAGATTGAAAGTATGTTAAAATAGTAAACATTAATTAGCAGACTGACTGTGTGCATAAAATATAAACAGCAGTAAGAAACTAATGAAAATTCTTTAAAATCAAGGATTTATTAAAGAACTCGACTTAACTAGGTCTTTCGAAAAATAATTGTTATTCTATTATACCAATATTTTAGGTTGATTTGAGTGGAACTTCCATTATTGTATATAACAACAATGAAACGGTTAATCGACACGTTTGATGATATATACATTCACATATACGAAACTGTTATTCTATTATACCAATATTTTAGGTTGATCTGAGTAGAACTTCCATTATTGTATACAACAACAATGAAACGGTTAATCTACACGTTTGATGATATATATACACTCATATATAACCATTCATTGTAAGGTAAAATAACTCTTATGTTGTTATGTGTGAGTGTATATATATTATCGATTTAACGATTTTATTGTTGTTGTGTATCAGAGTGGAAGTTCCACTCTGATCAACGAGGTGATCGTGTTGTTTCTGTTTGTAACACGCTGTCCTGAGTTCGTTAAAATCGATAGAATAAGTCAGTGTATCTGAAGGTCTGGTCTGTACAGAAATACGAACATTCTTTTTAATCTTTGAAGCCTAAATTGGAATATTGTGAAACATAAAAGTAGATTGCTTTAATTTTACAGCTTGTAAGTTTCATTTCTCAAACTTGTCCCACAGCTATTCAAAGATACCTATCACAACATATGGGTCTGTACTGTGTCACATTATTGTTTTGTCAGAAAAACATTTTTCAAGGCGTATTTCAGCATAATCTTGTGCTATAATACGTTCGTTTTTCTATGAAGGTAATTTTTTTAGGCTTTTTAAATGCGCTTATAGGCGTATTAACTCATCGTAAGACTTATTATAGCTTGATATGTGTAGGAATGTTAATATCCATTGGAAAAGATACTAATGTAAGTTGATACTATTTTGTAAAAAATGTAGTAAAATATTCATTTTAGAGAACAAATTTCATTCTCATCCTTTGTCTTCCCGTTACAAATTTCAGCCACCTTAATAACATGAGTGTTTTAACCTAAACTTTTTAAATAACATGTATCTAATTAAAGTACAGGCCTTTCAAAGCTCAAAATAAGAGAGGTCTGAATGTCACTGTTTTAATTAAACTCTCTAACATTATTATTTACACTTGTAAAACAAGCAAATTCAGCAATAACGTTTCGAAACTTTACTATATCAACCAAAACATAAGCATGTTGTTGTATATACTGACATGTAGCAATATATATATATATGTGTGTGTGTGTGTGTGTATTTTGTTGTTGTTGTTTTTTTTTCATCTAGCAAACATCAGGAACCACACCAGATGATGAACCATTAACTGAAAATAGCATGTGCCCGGAATGGTGTTTTCTTGACTGTGAGTAATTAACTTACTAGTGTATATTCATACTAGTGTTTTTCAAAGTGATATAAGTTAACTCTTTTTAAACAGTGATACTAGTTATCTTTTTTCAACAGTGATATTAAAAAGTTATCAAATAGTGATACTAGTTAACTTTTTTAAACAGGGATATTAATTAATTATAAAACAGTGATACTAGTTAACTTTTTAAACAGTGATATTAATTAATTATAAAACAGTGACACTAGTTAACTTTTTTAAACAGTGATATTAATTAATTATAAAACAGTGACACTAGTTAACTTTTTAAACAGTGATATTAATTAATTATAAAACAGTGACACTAGTTAACTTTTTTAAACAGTGATATTAATTAATTATAAAACAGTGACACTAGTTAACTTTTTTAAACAGTGATACTAGTTAACGTTTTTAAACAGTGATACTAGTTAACTTTTTTAAATAGTGATACTAGTTAACTTTTTAAACAGTGATACTAGTTAACTATTCTAGTTACATGGATAGTAGATATGTCTTTGGAACAATGATAATCCCAAATTTTCTCTTATGATGAAGTGAATTTGGAAACGCAATCCTTGCTTGTAGTATATGTCATAATTTCATTATGAGTAATACATTATCGTCACTCTGACATAGTTATCTTATTGCAGGATCGTTTCAAAATGCGCTTTTCAAGGAACCCATTGCGTATATTAGTTTACCAGGCAAATTAATTTGTCTTCTCATAAAGATTTGTTTCTGCATATTTTAAAATATACCTTTGAAATATCTACTTTTTGAAATGGCTCAGAGATGTGTTGTTCATTACAAGAAGACTAGAGTCTTTGGTAATAAGAATGTGGGTTTGACCTAAAACTTGTGCTTTATAGGGAATTGTTCTTTGCGTGTTCCATTACGTTACATTTGTCAAGGACGAGAACTTGTTCCCTTGTGACACAGCTACTGATTATACATTACATCAAATAGTCGAAAAGTCGGACAGAAATTATTTGAAGCCTGCTCGCTTCTATGTTAATTCAATGACAAAAAAAAACATTTTACTTGAAATAAATTTAGTTTATTATCAAATTAAATGACGAACATTAACAGTAATTTGTTTTTCATAGCCTGTACAGCAGAGCGATTTTTTCGAATTGATCGAGCCCAGGAAAATCTTTATTACATGGTGGACATCTGTGCTGATGAGTTGTTTATTCTGTACCCTGAAGATACATCCCTTGTTGAATCTAATGGTCAAGATAGCACAGAGTGCCTTGAAAACGATGCCTCAACTGTTGCCCTTAATGGAAGCGAACAATCTAGCACCCCCAGTCCCAGTGGCCGTGATGAAACTCTATTTCCGATGTTGCCTGATGAACATGAAGGGTAAAAACCTTGTTAAACTAATAGACTATAATTCTTAGATTAGTTGACAGGATTTTTAAGAATGTTAAATGAAGTTATTAAACTGTTATTTGTTCTGTGTGTTTTTTTTTTCAATTGTCATAAGTATCAGATGGAATGGTGTGTTTAAGCTATAATTATTTCAGAATATTTGTATATGGGTAGTGAGAAAATGTAAGGAAGACAGCACAACTGAAAATAATGCATAATCAAAGTATTCTTAGAATAAATGTAAGCACTGTTTGCTTAGTGTTCTCCAGCATCTGTTGCCAATTGCTGTAAGTTAGCAGTGACATTATAAGTAACATTTATTCAAGAACAAACATTGTAAAAATAGTTTTTAGCTTAGTTTATAATTAACAAAGAAATACACGTGAAATTAAACATTTACTGTTTTATTTTTCAGTGTTACTACTGAATGTTTGAAAGACATTGAGTGAGTGTTTACTTCTCCTGAGGTTTTTAATTAAATTACAATATTTTATGTTCAATCGTAGATTAAATGGATAAGTTTAGTCTGTTTATTTTCCTGTTTAACTGTTATGATTTCATACAATATCCATAGGATTGTTTCATTATTTCACCATTGTGTAAAAAACTTAAATTATAACAGGCTTATTTTAAAATGTTTGTTTTTGATTTATATCCTACTTTGAGAAAATTTTATCCATTTAATTCTTAAGTTGACTAAAAGAAACGAAAATGCAATTTGATACATATGGAATTGAATATTTTATCTACACTGAGTAAAGAAGATAGCTTTTCTTGTTACGTGAAGATTGTGGTTTCCATAACTAACGACGAATAAGTAATATAGAGATTTATAGGATCATTTTTAATTATATTCTTCTATTAATATGAAAAAATAGTTATTTCAATAAGCCAATCAACGCATAACTTACGTTTGAATACTTAAAATTACTCTGGCTCAAAGAAAGTATGTGAGCATGATAACTGAGTATCGTATTGAAAACTATTATTACCTTTAAAAAATAATATATAGTACGTAATTATGATTTTCAATATCTATTTTGAAGTCATAAATAGAAACACTAATTTTTCTTTTTACATGCCTATTTCAGAAGTGCGTTAGAGAAATCATCAGAAGGTAAGTATAGAATATTTAACAAAAAAATTAAGCTTTTCAAATAATAGATTCTTTTTTTTGTCGGACTGTAATATTTACTAGCATTCATATTCTGGATTTTTTATATACAGAGAAGTGTTCAGATCTATAATAATAATAATAATAATACAAGGATGAGTGTCTAGGTCTTAAGTTCTTTCTTTCACCATCCAGTTGGTTTCTATATGATAACCCTGTAGCACAATTGTCATTACAGG
Organism: Limulus polyphemus; assembly: GCF_000517525.1. Taxonomy (NCBI): domain Eukaryota; kingdom Metazoa; phylum Arthropoda; class Merostomata; order Xiphosura; family Limulidae; genus Limulus; species Limulus polyphemus. The sequence goes on from NW_013666212.1 coordinate 279,744, forward strand.
AGGTTTTTGTGTAACACATTGAGGTCACTGTAGTCCCTCTCATCTTTACCTGCTTTCCAAAGTCCATCTCACAAGGACCCCTTTGAGCAACACAAAGAAAAAAAGGTCCATATAAAATGTTTGTGAATGATACAGCAATAGCATGTTTTTATAGAGCCATGCCTTATTGACATTCAGTCCGTAAAAAAGATGGTCTTTCCTCACGGTAAAGTAGAGTTCATCTTGACATTTTCTCGATTCTCCGGGTTTTCACGTACAGTTATAACTGTAAAACAGGTATAACTGTTAAAGATGGTCTCACGGTATAGTAGAGTTCATCTTGACATTTTCTCGATTCTCCGGGTTTTCACGTACAGTTATAACTGTAAAACAGGTATAACTGTTAAAGATGGTCTTTCCTCACGGTATAGTAGAGTTCATCTTGACATTTTCTCGATTCTCCGGGTTTTCACGTACAGTTATAACTGTAACCTGAAATCATTACTTTTGCAGCACGTCTGTACCATTTTTAAATGTTATATCTCCAACAGGATGATAATACATCATCCGGATTTTGTTAGACACTTATGTAAATATAATACTCGTCTAATTTGATTAGATACTTCCATTTTCACGTGCCAAATATCTTTTGACAATAAGTCTTCCATTCGGCTAATCCCCAGTCGGCCAGTGATACATTTACAACACTATATGTAACTTTGCGCTGAAACAAACAAACAAACCATTCTGCCATGTGTTTTGGGAGAAGCTTGTGAACACCTCTCTTGTGTCACTTTACTGGACCCAAATCTGTGTGTATTATTTGTTTATAGTTTCAAGGGAGATTCCTACTTCAGCTGAAATAGACTTCTGTATTGTTGGGTTACTTCCAGTTACAAGCTGTTAACTTTTAACACTGCCTCCTGAAAGCGATTGATAGCTGGTCGTGGAGTAGCTTATTAATTTTCTTGCTAGAATTACATCATCCCTTGCTTTACCCATAATATTCAATATATAAGAATAATTTATTTGAAACTAGAATATCGTGCCTTGCATAATATTATAATCGCATAAAAGGAAAACTTCGTGTACTAAAGTCTTATAATGTAACATTCTCAGAAGAGGTCAGTTTTAGACACCATCTGCACTTGCAAATTACCACATATTAACTTACTTCCCAGGAGGTCAGGGCTTTTATCCTGTGTATCACAGCCTACTGGGATCATTAGTGGCAAGATTATTGGATATGCAAGTTGTCACCATATAACATGATCAACACTTTATTATGACACAAAAATTTTGTCAATTGTCAAATATTGTTAAAAAGATTTAGAGAATCTGAGCATTCCACGAACTATATTGTGTACATTTGTTCTAAAACTGTAAAACATAGGTTTATGAAATATTTTGGCCATTTAAGTATTGGCTATTAATGTTAAATTGATATGCATGAATTCGCCTTCGATATAATCGTAAAAATAATTAAATTAAATATTTATTTCAGAAACTTTTGATTTTACTTATCAGCTTAATGTAACTATTATTGCAATTTTACATTACACACTACTTTGAATAATTCGTTGTTTTTGATACCAACTTATATTATTAAGGCTTTTTACTACAACGAAAAATTGTGCAAATTTATGTACTTCAGTTTAAATAATTATCACGTTACGATGGTACTAAATTTGATTGGCTCCCCATAGATTGCCTCCTGATGATTCAGCGGTACGTTTGAGGACTTATAACGCTAAAAATCAGATTTCGATACTCTCGGTGAGAACAGACAGCTCACTGTGTAGTTTTGTGCTCAATAACAAAAAAAAACATCTTATAACTTACCTAAAATCATACAAACTTATTTCTTTTTAACAATTTAATTTTTTAAATATTAAAAAGTTGAATTGTTTTGAGTTGAGGTAAAGAGGTGAAAGCTCTTCTGAATGAACTCTCTCTCCTATTGGTTTACATATTTTTGGCAATAGGAGAAATGCTAAAGTAATAAAACAAGAAAGTTCCTACAAAGGTACAATCATGGGTAGTTAAATAATTGTTAATCATGGTAAACTTATTAATGAGTACATTTATCCTTGTTGAACTTTTATTGTTCCTTTTAAACAGTGAAATTCAGTATGACGTCATTAAATATATTTATAATTAGATTAGTAAAACGATAATTTTCCATTTTCTCCAAGATTCTAAATGTAACCCTTAAAACTTCAATGTAGACGAGGTTGAAAACATTGTGAATTGTGTAAACTTCAGTAGCTCATTTTTCTATGATAAAATACTTTTTGTTGTAAGCCAATATAAACTTTTTGTTTCATACAACTTACAAATTAATACCTTAAATACGGTTTCAACCATAGCTTTATGTTTTGAGGTTTGCTGATTGGATGAGCTATGGCTTTGAGCAAAAGGCGTCGTAGTCAACAATTGCAAAATCATTATAGATTAATGAAGTTTTATGTTTCCATAAACAGGTGTTGATATGATTATAATATATTGTTTAGATTATTGAAAGTTTTATTGTAGTTTCTAAAAAATATAAACAGCCAACAACGGGATTTAAAAAGAGTATAAAACAAAACTCAATGTTTCATCAGCTGTTTATACTTTTTAAATTAATTAAACGGGATAGCTGTTTTTAAATACAAGTTACTGTAATATGTTATTACACTTTCCACACAAATGTACTCTAAGGTTAATTAATATTTTGTAAATATAACCCTTATGTTGTGTTTACTTACGTATCTTAGACGTTAATATGCGTCACATCAGCATCGGCGTTAGGATAATGAAAAATCATAACTAGATTTCAAATTACATTGACTTAACCCCTTTCACTACTGTCCAAAGAGTTAACGGTGGCTAGATTCAACAAAGTAATAACGTCATCAACACAGTTCGTTATTTCTTCCTCAGTTAAATAAGTGTGTTGTTGTATTGTTACTAAAACTTCTTATTAGACATTATTGTTCGAAACATGTAGGAATGTTTTCTCTTCTTTATAAGTGTTTGTAAACAGGAAATTATATATAATTAATACAATTCTTCATCTCGTCTTTCAGATGTGATAATTGCATCTAAAACAGGTGACTTACCACTGGTAAGGATTTCGTTTTTAATTTTTCTTTACAGTATAGAAAAGCCCATTTTAAAACTGAATTTAATACATTGTTTAATCCTACACCCATAATTACACCAAATATATTAACATTATGTTCCAACGATACATACCTATACAAAACTATCATAAGAAGTGATTAGGTTAAGATAATTGTGGAACAATAACAGTATTTTGAACAAAGTCACTATATTAAGTATGATTTAGAAACTTGAATACCTAAACTTCACACGATTAATTTTTTTATGTATATGGCAGACTTAATGATGCGAAAGCATGAAGCTTTATTTATGCAATTTGTTAGAAATATGTCGATTTCAACTAACAGTAAGCAACAACTTGTTTTGTGTTGTTGCATACTCAAAAGCTATATTTACTTTAGTTAATATCATTGAGTAATATTTCTACATTATTTAAATGGCTACTTTATTTAGACTTGATATCTGGAAAAACAGCCTAGATTAAGCCTAACATGGACTCTACAAGATACTTGAAGGTTTCTTGTTTAATAGTAACCCATATATATTCAAGAGTATAATCAACAATTGGTTCACAGTTGTCCGAAAAGGAATATGGTGACAAAAGAGACGTTCAAGGTCATTCCAAAGTTTCTCATTTGGATTAAGATTAAATGATTTGTACTGATTGAAGAATATTATTTAAGTCGCTATCATGATCTTCTGAACGAATTGGATAATACGGGTGCTATTAGTTGTCTGAATATTACCTCTGTAGTGTTCCCGTTCATCATTATTGAAATCCAGCATTATTAGATGAACTTCGCTTCAGTCACAGCGTTCTGAATAATATCTACCATTCTAAATGAATAACAGGATCACTTCAATGTCACGAGAACATTCCCCACACCATTACACCACCTTACATTGTTTGAACTCACAACATTACTGGAGACATTTTTTCCCATTTCTGTTTAGGATAAGTTGGATTTGAACTGGTTTTTCGACTGTAAAGTGTACTATTCTTCGCTTGGCATTATCAAAGGTGGTTGAATCCCGATTACTCTTGATCGAATCAGTCGAAATGGGTCGCAACCTGTCATCAGCTATAATTGTTGTTCACTCCGTCACTCATTGTAGTTAACTTCAGTTTTCCCTGTCGACTATCCATCTCGATAGATTACTGATAGATCACTCTAAACAGCCAGCTATAGAAAATGTCTTTAGAACAGCGCCTATCATGCCACTCTTGAGTCTCACATACCCTTACTATTGCCATTTGTCTTGTATACCAATTGCAGTATAACATGTACCTGCATTATAAGGCTCAGGCAGTCAACTGGCATGCCACGTGATAAGTTGTTTTTGTATAAATGGAAATATTTGAGGTGCGTATTTCCTCTCATCACGGATTCCCCAATAAAAATGACTAGTCGGTATAGTTAATGAATGTTACTTTGTATTAATCTAAGTAGTAAGTAGGTAGGCTACTTGAGAAAATTACATCATTAACTTTCATACTTTACACTTTCTACCTATCCCTACGTTCTCTTCTGCAAAGGGAAAGTCTACCCTTCCAAAGTGCTCGAGTTATCATGAGTTTTTATTGCAATTAATGAATATGCGATCAGTACAGAAAATATGTTTTCTTAATATTATTTGGAGCAAGTAAAGTTTGACAATTTTTGTCATATTATGTTGGTTTATCTTATTGCATATGCCCCCAGTGACACAGCGGTATATCTGCATACTTATAACGCTAGAATTCGGGTTTCGATACCCGTGGTGGGCAGAGCACAGATAGCCCATTGTGTAGCTTTGTGCTTAATTACAAACAAACAAACTTATTGCATACACCAGGTCTCTTGGTGAATCTTTAATAAATAAGCTAATGAATGAACTAAATCAAGTAGTTTATTGCACTGCACATAAAAACAAGTATTGTTAATTAATCATGAAAGCTTTTCTTTTGTGTTATTTTACGCTGTAAAATATTTTCAGCTAAAGCAGTTACAGCAATGTGGATACAGCCTACTTTCAATCGACCAGTATGGAATGACAGCCTTGCATCATGCTGCACGCTATGGACACAAAGATATTGTTCGACATCTTATTGCTAACGGTCAGTAATAATTTTTCTGTATACAAATCATAAGAATGAGACTTAGTTTAAGAAGCGCCACCTGATATAGCATCACGTGTTTGGTGACGTGTTTTCTATATCTGTACAGTTAATAACTGGTGAGTGAAACATTTTCCAAAAATTCCGCTGAGTTCAATATTTAATTACATATTTGTTCAAACTTATATATTATACAAGAATATAACTTAACATATAATTTAAAGTGATTAATCATACAGTGTTTCTGAAAGCGTAAACCTTACTTTTATATTTTTGTTATTCTTCTATTGGTATCTTTATTATTTGTTTGCTAAAGAAGAAATAATGCCAGACTTCCTACTTACTTTCTTGTTGTTTTTGGGTTTACTTTAATTTCTACAGATATGTTTTATAAATCATTGCATTCAAAGCCGTGTGGATTAGCTAACTAAACGTGGAATTAAATGGGAAACAGTGAAACTGGAAAATAAAGCAGATTAAGGGTTACAGCTTTGTAGTATAGCTCCAATACTTTCGAATAGTGTATGGAATTAGGATTACTTCTTCACACGTGGAAAATATCTCTCTTTCAACTTTCGATTTTGTTAGCGAAGATTGTATTGGATTTATGAAGGAAACATTCATTGATTTTTTTCCTAGTCTAAAATTATCGGTAGTACGCGTTATCAAAATGTTCAAGTGAACGTGGAGGTTGCAGGTAAGGTTACAGTTCGTTTGACATCCTGAACTTAAGCTTTGATTGGTTTTGAAGAACAGAACAGTACTCTTGTTGTTTTCTAGTCGTAAAAAGGTCTATTGTAGGTTATTTATTTATTTTACCAATGCTATTTCAATGTGTTATAAACAAATCGGTAATTTATATTGTTATATGTACGCTTTTTAGCCCACGTTTTGAAACCCCTGAATGTTTGTTGGACAATTTGACTAACAAAAACATTGTTGCAGATAATTTAAAGATCAAATGTCGAGTAACGAGTTTGTTAATTAGTCTTTTTCTTTTAACATTTTATTAATATTTCTATAGATTGCTAATTATATTTTTTGTCTACATTTAGCTATTTAGGAGTACGTAACTTGTGAAGTTGTGTGATTTTTAATAACTCTCCTTAAAAGATGTTTCTGTACTTATAGCTTCTCCGGCCATGTTGGACATGGTAGATAATGAAAAGTGAGTATTCGTTTCACTTCAGTTAAACTATGATTAATTATTCAGCTTAGTTTTTGTGTAATTAGATAAAAATAATTTACACCGTGTGACGCTTATAGAAACAGCAAAAAATATACCATTGCACCGCCTTGCATCAAAGCGACAGTGTATAATTGAATAGCGTAGAATAAATGTGCAAATATTCATTTGAAGTTATCAGCATCCTCATAATAATATTTTATCAACTTTCCAGTCTAAAGAGTTTCATCCTTCTCCAGTTTTCGGCGTTATAAGTTCTAATAATAGTGAATGAAATCAAAGAGGCCAATATTCGCGGGTGAATACAACATGTTTCCGCCACTCAACAGGGCCAAATCCCATGTAAATTGGCCGAAATACGGCGGAGTAATTGTCAAAACAGCCTAAACCACCACAATTGTCATAACCACCTAAAAGTATGTTTTTTTGTGGCATCTTGACTCTCCTATAATTATTCAAAATGGGAAAGTCCGCCATTTTTTATTTTTTTTTGTAAATCTGTGGGATCTTTAGAAAACTATCTTTGTACCAAATGTCATGTAAATTGGTCAAATTACAGCTGAGTAATTAACCCAAAACCCCAAATTATGTTTTTTTTGTGAGCTCTGACCCCCTAAAAAGACTACAAATTGGCAAATCCAACATTTTTTGTATGTAAATGTGTTGGGCGCATAACAAAAATTATATTTGTGCTAATTTTTATCTTGATTGCTGTAAGTATGACAGCATAGAAACCAAAAATATACATTTTTTGGTTCTTTGATCCCATAAAATCCTTAAAAAAGAAGACCTAAATTAAAAAACGTGCTAGGACGTATTTGGCTAAGATAAAACTTGACCAAGTTTCAAGGTAATCCTCCGAGAAATGAAGGAATGTCATTCGATTGAAAGGTGTTTGGAAGAAGAAGAAAAGACATAAATATCGGAGTGTTCGAAAGGCTATAATCTAGTACACTAGGTGTTTGTTGCTGTTAAGTTGTTGGAAATTTGTATTAATAGTACTAAGTTGACAACTAAAGCATAGAATTATAAGAAGTTTTATTGTAATGACTTATTACATTTTCTTTGATTTAGAAGCTTTCTTATTTTGTTTGTTTTAAAGGTCTCCAGACAAAGTCATGCTGTGTTAGAAGCGTTTCTCGGTTCTTTAGTTTAAAAGTATAAGTTGTATATTTCAATTTAGAATGAAAGCATTTAAAAATATATATATATACTAACTAATGACAACTTTAATTCATAGACATGCGTCATTTATTTTATATTTTGTTTCCCTAATATTTTCAAGAGGTCAAACGGCTCTTCACAAAGCAGCAGCTTACAAACGTCGCACAGTATGCTATCTATTAGTATCAGCAGGAGCTTCTCTAACAAAAGTTGACAAACAGGTATGAAAGTTGACTTGGCATAGAAAAACATTTTTGTATGGATTTTTAATAAATAAATAAATTGGCAACAACGCTCAAATAAGCCCTTAGGACTGTTAAAGAAAATTATTTTGTTTGTCATATTCCTTTCAAAATATTTAACACAGAGACATCTTCAGTCATACGCCTAAAGGAGATTTAAATAGAGGACACGTTAAATTTTGTTTTTGTGTTACTTTTCAAAGGTTAAGGGATACGTTAAAGATAAGCAAATTAATAGCAAAATATATTCACGTGAAAGATTTACCATTTTATTAGTGTAATGTTATCCGTTAAAAGTGTAAGAAACTTTTGTTTAACTTTTTAAAATTAGTTTACGTCATAGGGCTATACACAACGTATAGAGATATGAAAATATCAACATGTTTTCAGTCTTAGAATTTTGTTTACCTAATAATTCATTTCCTCAACTCGTGTGTGTTCTGGTAGAATCCTAAGTGTCGTGAGAATATTCAAATAGCCTTGTTAATCTAATCTATATTACCCATAGGAAGTTTTGGTGTAAGCCTTGCTAATATATACAACCTCTATAAATGTTTTGCTAGTAAGCCTTGCTAATCTCTACAACTCATAGAAACGTTTTGATGTAAGCCTTGCTAATCTATACAACCGCTAGAAACGTTTTGGTGTTAGCCTTACTAATCCATACAACTCTTATAACAGTTTTGGTGTAAGCCTTGCTAATCTCTACAACCGCTACAAACGCTTTAGTGTTAGCCTTACTAATCCACACAAGTCTTATAAGAGTTTTGGTGTAAGCCTTGCTAATCTCTACAACCGCTAGAAAAGTTTTGGTGTAAGCCTTGCTAAACCATACAACCCTTAGAAAGGTTTTCTATTAAGAGCTGTGTAATGTAACTTTGGTTTTCTTTGTAAGGGGATGACGCCGAAACAGTTAGCCATGAAGGCTGGAGACGATGCACTTGCGTCATACCTAGAAAGTAAGTATCTATAGAATAGTTTTAAAATTAATGAAAAATAAGTGATTGAAAATAATACCAACATAAAACGAATAGAAAAGTAACAAGACCATTTTTTGTTCTTTATTGTTGTTCTTGTTTTAATTCCTATCATTATGTTTAATACTCAATTTATCAGCTTAATTCTGCTCGCAGGGAAGAATGTAAAATATAAAGTTTCAAACCAAAGTGAGAAAAACAGCTGAAGGAAAATAAGTGCTCTATCATTGTCCTTATGGTGGGATAGCGGTAAGTTGAAGGACTTACGACGCTAAAATCCGGGGTTCGATTCTTTTCTGTGGATACAGCAGATAGCCTAATGTGGCTTTGGTCTAAAAAAACAAGCAAATAAATATTTTATATGAGCTAAAAACGCACGTATGTTTTGAGCCATGCCTTCAGATAGAATATCGTACTGACGATTTTTTATTTTTTGTTTTTAAGCACGAAGCTACACGAAGGGCTATTTGTGTTATGACCTCCATAGCTATCGAAATCCGATTTTTAGCGTTATAAGCCATCAGACATACCACTGTGCCATTTGGCCGAGAGGGGGTTCCGTACTAACGAGATTTATTTTTATTTTTTACCTAGGAGTTTTCTAAAGATATAATTTTTGCCATATTTAACTTAATATTTAAGAAGACTAAAAAGAAATACTTTGTTAATGTTAACACCCTCCCCCTGATAAATCTTAAAATTCATAACACTAAAACTCGTGTTTCGACACCTGCAGAGGGCATAGCAGAGGTAGCCCAGTGTATAGCTTTGACATTAATACGAAACGCACATTATTAACAGAATTACTTACCAACAGAGCAATTTATCTTCATGTATTTTCAATACACTTGTTAATAGTTTTTATGAAACTTAATGATAAGTTTAAGTTATGAACTATTAACAACACTTAAGGAGAAAAAAATATAAATTCATTGCATAATGTAGCTCGTATAAATTTTTCATCGTCACTATATTGGATTGTTTTAATTGTATTTGAGATGTTTTATAGACTCCGTGGTATGTAGTAATTAGTTTTTACGTTTATCCATTCTTTGTTGACATAAACTGTTTTGTAGTACGTGAAACATTCCAAAATTAACAGCCTGATTAGATAATTCTTAAATTTCGAAACAATAAACATTTTCTATTTGTATAACCAACTTAAATTAACGCAATATCTTTATTCTTTTTTTTTCTGACAGATCAGCAACATTTCCAGATGCTAATACGGGACAAAGAAACCGCAGTATGACAGACACGTGCACTAGTGTGGATTCTCCAAACACCAAAGATTTCTGTCGTTTACGTCAGACAATTGAACAAATGTGCGGATAATTAAATTAAAAATGAATACGTCGTGTTTTTAAACGCGTTTTTAACCTCTAGATACAAGTGATATTTTGTTATAACCATCCCAACAGATGAACCTCCTTTTCTATAAATCCGAGTCTTGTTAAGAGTGCAGTATCCCTTAAGTAAGTCAGCAATAGAGCATATAGCTTATCCTAGGGTTGCACTAAATATTTGTATCTATTATGAATACTTTGAATGTACAAGAGTACTTCATACACTCGGGAGGAAAAATTAAGGGTATACACTCCCCTTTCCTCCATAAAGTATAAATGTGTTATTATCTCATGCCTCACAGCGTTATTTCCAGCGGCTTTTAATAGGAAAAATTACAAATTTAAAAAAAGTGTTTTGATTAGAGATATCAGTTTTATTTAAGACTAGTCAAAAACAGAGTAAAGGACTTATAGGTCAATTTTCTAGTGTGTCACTGTTAGATAAGTATTTCTTTAAATCAAATTTTTTCTGTTTCCTTGAGGTGTTGAAACACTACAACTTTTGATAAAGGTTATTCTTTATGTTAAGTTATTTCATCTTCGCTTTTATGACTTTTTTCATTTCATTACCAAACTGTGTAAACAGATATGTTCTTGAAATAACTTATGACAAAGATGATATTATTTAAACCATTTTCAATGAAAGATTTTTTTGGCAAATATGTAAAGCTAGAGTATTTATTTCTAATTGTACAAATGTAAACGTATTGTAGTTAATATATTACATTTCACATTCATTTATAAATTTGTGAATTAGCTAATTAAAAATAGAATATCAACATAATGAAGAGTTCTTCATTCAAAAGTAGTTTCTTTGAAACATTTATAGAAGTGACGAACCTCACTAGTATCGTTTTTGTTATTCTTTCACATTTCTATTTCATGGACATTCCTGAGATATCTAGTCGTACCCTTGCCTCAATTGCAAGGTCTTTGTGAAGGAATTCTGGATCACTTTCTTTCTGAGAATATCATTTCACATATTAGTTTCATAATCATTTTTACCATCATTATTAATACGGCACGTGTATTACAGTGAATATGTATATTTCGTAGAAAACATCTATTTTCAGCCATATTTTGTATTTAGTATCCACTGGGAAGAAAGTAACGTTGACAATTATCTTGTCAACAATGAATCCTAACAAAAAATGGTTAAAATTTGTAGGAGAAATAAAATTTTCAACAACGCTTCGCCTAGATAAGTGGATCTCAACAGAAAGATTTTAACAAGTCCACAAGACTGTTGAAAAAGAAATGCGTGTATTAAAATATAGCTAATGAAGTGTATGGGTTTACAGTGTAACATAAAAATGATTTAAGACGTTAATATTGTACGAAGCGTTTCATGAAATTTTGGGATGGAACTAGCTGGTCTTCAGTGGGAGGAAGCTCGGAACCACTGATCTAAATGATCTTTATGGAGTCTTGAAGGTTGTTTAACCAAAAAGTTGACATTTTCTCCCAATTACAGTGTGTTTTTACCATTTTTATAATTTCATCACGTTATAGGTACACCTTATTATATTTACAAATAGGAAATCAAAAGTATCACTTCTTGTGATTTCCACGTTTTGAAGGCGTGGATGAACTAGGCATGTCTGAGAAATAGCTAATATTTAATCATAATGAACCTGTATAGTGAGGCTTACATAAATATTTTTGCACATGCATAAAAAACAACAACAACACATTCCATTACATTAGCCGTTAGTGTGATTTTGTTGTGTTAAGAGGTTGAGCTTCTCTAGTCCAGTGTTATCCTGCATCATTCTCTAGTACTCGTATCTTGTAAATATTCAATAAAGTAAACCTAAGAGATCCTTACGGTTTTTGTTCTTAAGTAAGCTGTAAACCGAGATATTCCTGTTACTGTTTGCTGTTTACCATCACGTAAAGTAGATTTAAAAAGGTGTGAAACACGTTGATAGTTAATTAAAGTAAACCTAAGATATCCTTGCAGTTTTTGTTCTTAAGTAAGCTGTAAACCGAGATATTCCTGTTACTGTTTGCTGTTTACCATCACGTAAAGCAGGCTAAAAAAAAGAGTGAAACACATTGATGATTAATTATTTTACTTCGTCGAAAAGGCCAAAGTATTTTTAATGTGTTCTACTTCATAAACTATTTTCAATTATAAGATCGAATACCACACAGGATTTGCAGACTCCACTCTTTCCATGTTTTGGTAAAACTGTGTAAGTAACACATACTAGACAAATCAATATCTATTCTTATTATATGTGTATATTAATTCTACTCTACTCTATCAATTATACTATAAATATTACTATAAATATCACCCTCGTTCTCTAATAAGTATATTGATTGATTTAGAATTGAAATAAATTGTCTGAGTGGTGTTGATAAAGTATTATCAACTTTTAACACAGAAGGAATATAAGGAAATACACAACAAAATATTTATAAAACTCTCTTACACTATAATGATTTTGACATATTTAGCAGTTTTACTGACGTTGGAAATGCCAAATGGTATTGAGATGTTATGAAGTTAGAATATTAGTCTGGTTTCTGAGAGCGAACGTTTTAAAACAATGGTGTGGGGCAGGAAGTTTACGGAAAATGTAACTTTGACAAAATATATCACTGAAGAAGAATTTTTTTTTTCGCAAATCAAAATAATGTTAATGAGGCAAATAATTTTAATGCGATTCTTTCTTTTGTTTTGTTTTATTTTGGTGATTAAAGAACAATTTCAACGTCACTCTCACACACTTTTAAACTACAGAGTTTAATGAAAATTCACAACAATGAGTAAACTTACGAGGCTCATTAAAAACTTTTTCCCAAAACTATGCGAAAGTAGCAATAGCTTACTGAAAGTTTAATGTTTTCCTCATCACTAAAATTGCGATAAATAAGAAGCCCGGTCGATTATTACATTTGCCACATGTAGCATATCGCTCCTTTTTTGTAAAATGTTACTCTCTGACATGTAGCAATTCTACGAATAGAATTGGTCTCTTGTAATTTTGGTAATAAGAAACACGTGCGTTTTTTTCAGTCTGTTTGTCGGTTGGATAGCATATAGAATTATATTTATAACTTAAACATTACTTATTTTTCAAATACTTGTACAAGTTTAAGTTAGATGCGCTAAGTGAAATGGCAGTTTAAACACACACATTGCTGAAGATTGCTAATGAATGAAATGTTATTTGCGAAATATTATAAGGAATAGTTTAATGGTAATGCTAAGAAAACCATGATACGATCATTAGTGGCATATTCTGATGTTTTATTGTTATTTCTAGTCTGTATAGAATTTGATATTATAATTCACATGCAAGAATATATAAAATTGAGAACTACTAAATAACTAGTTTGCTAAGGTTGTATTACAAAGTCTATAGATGATGTAAGTATAATACATTATTTGATGAGAAAATAGATAATATTTATAGTCAATAAGTAGTACTTCAATGGTGAACAGTCATGTATCTAAACTCGTTTCGGGATTTGCGCGTAAAACGTGGGTAACCGCTATATCTTAGAGGAGGAGGCAAATTATGTTTAGCATATTACCCATAGACATTGAAAAGCGACTGTGTACTTTGATTGTTGACCTTTGAACTTGAAATATTTTAATTTATAAGTATGTGTATATCCTAACTCTTAAGAGATCAAATGGTATCGTATAGCTTCTTTGTTTAAATGTTTTTATTAAACTTAAAAAACATTCTAAACACTGTGTGTTCAGATTAACAAACTTCTCTATAATATGTAACTGTCTGAAATAACTGAAATTATGTTAATTTTTATCCGTTGAAAATTGTTATTCGTTCTTTGTATTAGACTGTATTATTAAATCGCTCACAATAAATGTCAACAAAGCATTAAATTTAAATGCCCAAGAGTTACATATATTTCCAATAAATGTCAACAAAGCATTAAATTTAAATGCCCAAGAGTTACATATATTCCCAAAATACTTGAACTCGGATCTTACAAGTTGATTGACAAATCCTTCAAAGAACAGTGATTATTTGTGTTTTAGTAAAGTGCACCTTTTATCATGAATATGTGAAATGCAAGTGCCTTTTTTCCTGTTCTTTATTCTCAGACTAGTGATAACAAAGCTCATGAAATATGGATAAGCTAACCATTTCCAATGACACTTAAGAAGTTATTTCTAATCGATTTAGTTTTGATCAGTTTGCTTTATTGTTCGGAATTAGGAGAAATAGTGAAATTAGTAAATGGAAACTTTGGAGTTATTTTTCAATATACTTTAGCTCAAACTATATATAATAGCCGACTATCATTTTGTACCAGTATGAAGTAAGACAGCTCTACGTATCACTTCAAAGTAACTGAAAAAAAAACCCAGAAGAGACGACCGTAGGCTTGAGCTTTTTCTGAACAATAAATTCTTTCTAACAAAGCTGTTGGGCCTTTTTTAAGACCTTTATCATAGCTGACAATGTATTTACAGTAGTTTACTTGAGGGCCTGATATGTATAACGTCGTCTAGACTTTAATATATATTCATCTATTCTTTAGTCTGTTAGGCTGGAAAGCTCCAGTGAACAAAACGTATATAACTAACAATATAATACATTTAGGAGTTTCGTCACATAGTAATTGTACATAAAATGTAGGTTTGTAGTCTTATCTTGCTGAAAGACTGCTCGGTCATAGAATACTGCTGGAAGTATGAAACGTATACTAAGGAAAGAGATGTATTTCCTAATTTTCCTTGCACATAAATACATCCACCAATTATGTATCATTATAAAGAAGAATCACCACAAAAATAAGATACCCGTTCTTGTACATTATAACTTATTTTTAAAAGGGAAGTAACGTTGGAAAATCAAAATGTGTGTGTTTGGCTTTATGATATAAATGAGATGCTAGTAAAATGCGAATTTCAGATAGTAAGTGGCGTACTGACAAAATATAATAGAAAATTCTCGAAAAATATTTTAAAAGAATGAACTGGGTTGAACTAACATAGCTTTACATACTTCTAAAAGGGATTATATTTAGGCTTGACATTCGCTCATAAATAGCAATGGTATGATTTTCTGAACAATTTTCTATTAGTTAATTAAGTTATGTGAGAAGTAGGAGTTAATAGATATATATGTAAATAAGGGAAATCATTTTAAAATCACATTCCATTTCCCTTCGAGCATTAGAAACATTTGTTTATCTTTCTGCATACACAGTAGAGAGTCAGTAGGATGGAATTAGCTATCTATACTTGTATAATGATTAATGCTAAAAACTTACATTAATAAATATATATATATAAATGGTATTCCCTCTTAGTTTCTTTATAATGTGTTGAAACTGATTTGTAGATAGGTTTCATTTAAAACTTTAACTGTTATATTGTTGTTCATCTTGTCTTTTACCAAGAAATAAAACATGGGGCTGAAAGTAAATTAATCCATGTGGTTTAAATGGTTCATAATACATGGTTGAAAGAGATCTAATTACGAGGTTGTAAGTAAATTGGCCAAATGGTTGAAAGTAAGCTACTGATATGGTGAAAAGTAGATCGAACGTAGTTAAAAGTAAATTGAACATATGTTTTAATACACAGAAAAGACGTATAAGCAATACAGGTTATATTAAGCAAATAGGTATTTCTCTTTTATTATCTTCTAAGAAATACTTGCATATTCTACGATAAATCCAAATCAAATTTCAGCCCATTTTTAAGACAATCAAAAGAGTTTTCTCTTTATCCTTTAAACTTATTTCAGCTTTTTTTTTACAGTATTTAAGAACAGTGATCATTTCTTGTTGAGTAACTTGTAGATAAGTTGACATCATTACAATTGTAGAGGACGTTTTTGTGTTATTCATGCCCTAGGTAGGGTTATGCATTGTAAAGTATTGTAGAATAATAATACAAGTACATTTGAATAAATTGTTATTTTTATTCGACAAAAATATTGTGTTTTCGATTTTTATATATACACGGATATTTGTTTAATAACATGGTTATTATATTGGTTTAAGTGTTAGAGGATAGTTTGAATTCATTGTGTCGTCTTTTTTTTAAAACTGTCTATGATGAATAATGGCTGGAGACGGCTTAAATGGGTAATGAAGAAAAACTTTAATATAAGTTTAACATGACAGCAAATGTACAACGTTTCGACAAGGTTTTGTCATCATGATGACAAAACCTTGTCGAAACGTTGTACATTTGCT
>NW_013666212.1:296159-304783 GCF_000517525.1 Limulus polyphemus
ACATGATGTCATTATCGTCCCTATCGTATTGTGGTCTACTCAACATGATGTCATTATTCGATGACGAGGAACCCACTTTGAGACTAATAATGGCTGGAGACGGCTTAAATGGGTAATGAAGAAAAACTTTAATATAAGTTTAACATGACAGCAAATGTACAACGTTTCGACAAGGTTTTGTCCTGATGATGACAAAACCTTGTCGAAACGTTGTACATTTGCTGCCATGTTAAGCTTATATTAAAGTTTTTCTTCATTACCCATTTAAGCCGTCTCCAGCCATTATTAGTCTCAAAGTGGGTTCCTCGTCATCGAATTTGTCTATGATGAAGCAATCATTACGTTTCCCAACAAGGTTGCAATGCTATTTTTATTAATAATGAAACTATAAAATAATAAATTTTAGTTATGAACAATAAAAAATAAATTACATATTATTATAGATATAGGAGGGAAAGGCATCAGTACAGTTGAGCTACGAAAATTGTAAAACTCCATTAGCGAGTGCAAGAAAGTAAGTTAAGCCTATTTTGGAATGGTTAATGTAATGATGTTTTTCATTACCTTATCGATACAGATGTCTTACCGAAGCATTGGAAAACGCAGCAATAGGCCTTGCGAGAAATTCTGTCATAAACATATATAACGTTAAGAAAAGACTGTCGTTATTTTTGCCAGTTTTGTTCTCCCCCCAGTGGCACAGCGGTAAGTTTGCGGACTTTTAACACTAGAAACTGGGTTTCGATACCCGTAGTAGGCACAGCACAGATACCTCATTGTATAGCTGTGTGCTTAACTACAAACAAACAATTATTTTATTTGTCATAAAAGTGTTCAGTGACTATTTTATATAATATTGGTATTCTTCACTTTGAATAAGAAAACGCTAACTAGAATTAATGAACTTATACTTCTTCGTGAAATAAACTCCTTGTCGAACATTTATATATTTCTATACATTTATTTGAAAAATAGTTTATATATCCCGTATATCTTTTGTTCGTTAAGCACTAAACTGCACAATGCGCTGTGCCTACCACAGCTATAGAAACTCGGTTTTTATCGTCATAAACACAGAGACTAGCCGCTGAACTACGGAGGTGGTGGTGAGGAGGGTTCTGCATATACATATATATGATTGTAATATGGCGTCGTTTAGCATCATCATTAAGAAGTATTTTAAAGCGAAGGTTGGTGAGATTTCAGTTTGAGTCAAAATCTTTGGCAAGTTAAGTATTCAAGTAGATATTGTTTGTAAGACCACATAATCTTCTTGTAAAGAAAACAGGAAACTGACATTCATAGAAATGCTGGAACAGAAACTTAGAGTTACTAAATACTGCCTTAAACTAATTTTTTTATAATTCTATCCATAGATACACTTAAAATCCAGTGTTCAGTATGCAGGTTATTAGCAAATCTGGTGAACATTTTGTCTAGATTCTCGCTAACCTTGGTTTGATCCTTTTGAAATACGTATGGTAGTTTTGTTCAGATTTTCATATTAGTAATAAATTATTATAGAACAACACTCTTGAAATTCAGTGTGCGTTTTTATATCCTCAAATTCATTACACTGACACGAACAGATGAATAGGAAATATTCTTAAAGCAAAAAAGAAAAAACACACATAAGAGTCGTCAGTGCTGTTAACATTTCAAATGTTGAATAAACATTAAAAAATTGATTCATCTTCAACAATAACTGTTCATAAGCCACTATACGGAGTTTTATAAATATTGCTATGATAGTTAGAAAGAAACAGTTCAGACAGATTTCTAATGTTAATGTTTTTAACTAGTTGATATATATCTATTAACGAACCTATAAGTAATTTTTAACACTTGCTTTAATTTAGAAACAGTTTCCAATTTGTTTTAACATTATTTCCCAAAAAGGGGGGTCAAAGGCCGTCTGGAGAGGTCACCTGTTTTAATAGTTCGCCTACAATACAGTAATGTATCGTCTGTCTATCAGTCATTAGACACTAAATGACGTCATATCAAGGACATTTAACGTTGCAATTTGTACTGTCATGACATCACTAAAACTTGAGCATGCAAAGAATCACGAGGAGAATTACGCACTCTGTACGTTACAATACAGCATGACATATAAACTTCAGAAGCAAGAAATAATAATATTTGTTTGTAATTAAGCACAAATCTACACAATGGGCTATCTGTGCTCTACCCACCACGGGTATCGAAACCCGGATTCTATCGTTATAAGTCCACAGACATACCGCTGTGCCACTGGGGGGACAATAATATTTGTTACTCTTAATTTTGGTTTTAATTATTCTAGAAACAGAACACTTTCGGGGACACTGCGGAAGTACATCTAGTTTTAAACAGTTTTCCGATGATTTTTAGTTTAATCACTTATTCATGTCTATATTTTTGTTCTTCTACGATTAAAATAATCGTTAATAAAACTAAAAATAATATTTACTTCCATTTACAGTTAAGAGGCAGCTTGAAGAATCAACACTGGCTTCGTTTGTTTGTTTGTTTTGAATTTCGCGCAAAGCTACATGAGGGCTATCTGCGCTAGCCGTCCCTAATTTAGCAGTGTAAGACTAGAGGGAAGGCAGCTAGTCATCACCAACTCTTGGGCTACTCTTTTACCAACGAATAGTGGGATTGACCGTCACATTATAACGCCCCCACGGCTGAAAGGGCGAGCATGTTTGGTGTGATGGGGATTCGAACCCGCAAATTGCGAGTCGAGTGCCATAACCACCTGGCCATGCCGGGCCTGCTTCGTTTGAACGATAGCTTAATGTTTCTATTTTGTTTTATAATGGATTCGAAAACGAGTATAGCTCTGCAATAGGTAATTGCTGTTAACTACTTTTAAATTAGTACGATTTATCAGTAAGTTCTGATGATTTTACTTTTTGTTGTTGGTATGTTTGAGCTGTTTTGTAATATATGTCTCTTTGAAGTTTTTAAAGCACTAGTTACTGTAATCTCATGTTGACTGATGAACGGAAATAATATATATATAAAGCACCAACATTTGAGGTAACCGTCCTTTCTTCGGATTATGAACTTAAGAAAATTTGGGGGTGGATGCTGTGATAAATAACAGAAAATCCTAATTTTCATACAATTTATTTATAACATAGCATATTATTACAGTATTTATTATTACCTCACCAAAAGTTTTGTAAAAGGTTTAAGAACTAAATATGTATATACTTAAAACATGGTATACACTGTGAAATAGTGAGGGTGATTTGGTAGGAAGAGGTAGCGGAATAATAGTGGCGGTAGGAGTGTTTTTTGTTACCCGCTTTCAACACCCAGCTCTTAAGATCCTTCCACATTGTTTCACGTGATTAATTAATTGATGGTTATTGGCCGCAGAAGTGTCTTACGGGCTGAAGTTGAAAGTTCACGGGTCAAAGTATGAAGTGGGTATAACTCAAGAAACGGTTTTTCATATCAGTCTTATGGTAACTGTTGGAGTAGAAACTTCAGCTGAGTTTATGTAGTATTGTTCTAGTGGCGGCCATTTTATTTCATTGCATTCTTCCATAAAGAATGCGAGTGCACTCTCTGAAATATACAAGACATCTGTGTGCCTTCCTTCACAATGTGCGTATGTTGTTTTATAGAAAATTTAGTATTTTGATTTGTTTTTTGTGTAAGGATGTGGTACCATCTATGAATGTAGTTAACGTTAGCTTACGTCAAAAATAACAAATGCTTAATAATAGCAATAACGGAGGTGGAAATATTTCTAAACCACCATTAACATGCTCGTTGTTCCAAACTATCATCCTACAAAGCTTGTTCGAGATTGGCCCAGCGACCTAGGAGTAGTTAGATAAAGGACAAACAGACAGACACATAGATTTGGTGCTTTATATATAGAGATTATTTGGTTTTTTTCCCTTTTTGTTTATACGATTTCTAACGGTTGACTATTGAGAAGGTAGCTAATCAACATCACCGTCTGCCATCTCTTGGACTTGACTTGTCAGACCTGAATAGTGGGATTCAACCACAACTGTTATATAGAACAAATGGCTCCAGTATGTAGCGTTTTTTATTGTTCTTGTTAATTTTATTATTTTTAGCAGTAACGTAACTAAACTTGAGCCGCGCTTCACAGTCCAGCACTCTAACCACTAAGCCGCGCTTCACAGTTCGGTACTCTAACCATTGGGCTGCGCTGAATCCTAATTGTTTTTCTTTTAAGAAATAAACTGGAAATTATCGTTCTTAAATTTCTTAGCATTCTGCAACAGGTAAAAATACTTCGACGTTTTCAATAGAAGTTTTCTTTTTAAGTTACTTACACTCTGCAGTAGATATAAGTTATTCAACTGCATATTCAAAAACTATTTTAACCTCTTCCTTATTTAAAACACGTTGATTATTTAATTTTCATAGTTAAAAAACAAAGATATCTTTTCATGAAATGTTAAAATCTTTTTTTTTTGGAGAGGCTTGAATATCATGCTTCAGTGGCCAAATATACGGTTGATAAACAATGGTTAAAATCGTTGCAATAATGTTAGATATTTGATATTTTTAAAATGAACAGACACGGCATCTTATGCGACACATGAGCTAAATGGTCAGATCAGAGAACCTTTTTTTTTCACACATATAGCCATTCCTAATTTAGCACTCCTTACCAAAGAGAGCCTTGTTATACCATTCCCATAGTTGAAACTGTGGAGCGTTTTTAACAGCATATTGCAGCTCGAATCTTGGACCTTCTGTTCTACATACCGCCACGATATCCAGAAGTGGTTCATTTGTTGGTAGGTGCAAAAGTTTCAGAATAATAGTAAAATTCCTAACTAGTAAAAGTTGAATTAATGCAATTTTAACAATTATCATATTTCTGGTAAAATTCATACGTGGAATAGCTCAAGAAAATGTCCTAAAATATTTTAGTATTTAGTTATATTGTACAGTTTAACGAGATATAAGATTATACGGTGCGTGAAGCGAAGTGTTAGATTTAAATAGAAGATTAATCACAGTTTATCTTAACGATTTTTTTTTTCATGCTAATGCAGAGACGTAATACTACAGATGCGAGTCATAGCACCACCGGCATGTGACGGGTTTGTTACATATCTCCTTCGTTCATGCTGAATCACTGACCATTTAACAATGCAATAATGCTATGGAAATATTTATATCTGAATGACTAAATAAAAGCCTTTCTGAAGTGAAAAATTAATATAACGAAGTATTTAGATTACCTTAAATTATAAAAAGCACAAACTTTCGAAGAAAATGTGTCTTCAATGATCTCCACGGAGGCGGAAATACCCTGACAAAACAGAACGCTTATGACATTTGAAATCACGCCCCAGACAAATCCTCAATCGCAATGTGTAAGCTAAGGTTATGAAAAAGAACCCTCCGACCCGAAAAGCTATTTAAACCGAATTTTTCAAAAGACGACAAAGTTCTGACTTCATTTTCGCATTAAAGAAGCTCGCATATCTTACCTTTGTAATCATACAAGTGATAAAGATTAAAACATTTAACTTAAACAATGAAGCTTAATGTTACCCAAAATTATGTCTGACTTTTTATTTCAGATAAACATGGCTAAACCTTGGCGAAAGTGACATTTAACCAAATCTAGTTAAAAGTAGCAGATTTTTGTCTTTTCTAAGTCTTAAATAACTATTTCTCCCCTTACTAATATTTTATCTGAAGGCAATTAATTCTTTCTTCTATATCTGACCTAATTATGGAATATAAATGCATGAAATAAAAACTTTAATCCTCACATTGCCGACTCACTTTTATACCATTCACAATTGGTATAGTATTTTACTTCATATCATTGGATGGCACTGGATAGCCTTTATTTGCTGATGTTCCGTGAAGCATCCATTAATTCGTTCACTATTGGTGTAGGTGACCCTAGCATTGTGTTTCTCAGCCGGATTTGTCAGACGACCCTGCGTCCGGGCTTTGGTTGCTGCAATCCCCATTACCTCTACAAGGATGAAAAGTTTCTTGATGTTTCTTGAACTTTCTTTCTTCTAGTAAATTTCAGTCTTGACCCTTGTCTTTATGAATTGTATATTGTATACCATCAACATTCATAGCTTCAGTAGCTTAGTTGTTGTGCTGACGAACAAATTAATTAGATATTACAAAAGAAATGGTGAATGAAAGTGAGAAATTTATCGAAAATAACATTATGTTAAAAACCTAAGAAAGTAACTGTGTTGCTCTGAACAACAGCGAATCTTCTAAATTTTTCAACCCATGAAGGCTATGAAATAGTTGTTTAAATCATACAGGATCATACAGGTGGGTCGTTTCCAGGGGTGCACGAGCTGTCTGCGCTGATTCAACATTTTGTTTTAGTCCTCGAGGTGTCTGAAAGGCGCAAATATGACCTTTGTTATGAATTATGATGAACTGCGAGATTATATAAAAATGAAGCCTAACGAAATCATGAATATAACTAAAAAATCTTATGTGGGAAAAAGTGCAGACTATGTTCAGAAATTACTGAGAGTGGGATATGTTATATTAAAACGATTTTGAATAAGCAACACAGCATGTCACGTCAAAACCACAGCCGATATAGTTGTGGTGGAACGGCATATATCGGAATCATATTTTGACATTGTTTAGGATTTCGTAGGTATAAAATATTACCAAAAATGCATCGCTTTTGGGAAATGTATGTAACAACTCTTTCTGACGCAAATTATTTAAACAATCAGATCACGAGGTTGTGTTCATACTGGGGATATCCCTTAAACTTAATGTCATTGATATACAAAGGAACGTAGATCTACTTGGGGCACCAGGACCATCCAAATAGAGACATGAAACAAATCGTACATTAACTATGGTAAGCAAAAAGCTAGAGAATGAAACGTTTACTCATGCTATTTCATTTGAAGACAAACCGTTTTAAATGGATTTCTGTGTGATTTGACTGTTTAAATAGCACTGGAAGCCGTCCTTCTCCTATATTAGATAGAATATGGAAGGCAACAGAGAAGAGGGTTAAGCTTTGGACACAAGAACGTTACAACAGAACGTTTTGCAATGGGAACTGCGAAGCAGAGCTATTATTAAGATGCACGAACTATAACGACGTGGTGAAACCCTAAAATCGTTTTAATATAACGTACGCAGCACCGCAGTAGTGTTACGTAAGCATATGTACAAAATGATAATCATATCTATAAATAATTGTATACGAGAATTTAGTTCAGCACCTGCATAGATTTTGAGAAACTATAAATAAATATAATTTATTGGTTTTCAAAATGAAATAAAGCTATCCTAGTTTTACATTATTTATTCTATCTTTATAATAACCTAAAGTAACTAACTAAAAAAAACAAATGACATCAGCTGGTGTGTTGAATAACACAGAAAAATAAACTAGTTGCAAATCCTATATAAATATAGGTTCATTGTGGTGAATAAAAACAATTAAACACGCCATACATCTCAACATATTATTTTAAATCGTATTTCTGTTGTTTTCAAGCTCTGAATATGCACTTTGTTTCACGTTATATATTTTAACGTCAATAACAAGCTGAGAAACATATCACAGATGTTAAAGTATTCTCTTCATTCCTCCTGCCACTTTAACTTTCACTTGTATTATATTGTGCTCATTCAAATGTAAACTAACACTTCTTAAAATACTCTACCAAACTGCATCACTTTGTTTTATTTTGAACTATCTTATACCGTTTAAATAACATATATTTAATTTCGTATCAGTTTTCCGAATGGGATAGCGCTAATTTTATGGACTTGTTTATTTGTTTTAGAGCAAAGCCACATTGGGCTTTCTGCACTCTGTCCACCGCGGGGAGTCGAACTCCGGATTTTAGCGTTGAAAGTTCGCTGTTCCACCAGGTAAAGTTTCCGGACTTACAAGGCTACAATCCGACAGAGTGCAGAGCGCCCATTTTGTAGCTTTGCACAAAAGAAACAACAATTTAATATAATCTTCAACCATAAACTTATAAAATAAAAATATTGACAAAAACAAAAAAAAAACATTTAAATAAAAATGTTCAATTACAACTTGAATACTGAAATGACGTATAACTAAATTTTTACAATAAAATGTGGATCTTGTATGAAACTTTTTGTGCAGTGGTTATGTACGTTCTTCTTATGTAAACATCTTCCGTTTACAAACGGTAAATGTTTGTAAACATCATAATATATGTGTGCGTCTGTTATGTGTTAGTAAATCAATCATTCGTTGGAAGGAGACATGAATAACACGAAAATGTGGACGTAAACATTAAAGGCTTTAGAGTTTGGAATTGTACTCAAAACATCAGAAGAAACTAAGTCAGATGTATTGAAAAATGAGACAGTGAAGTGTATAGTTAGATGTTTAGTTTTGAAATTTTTTCACTAGTGAATAATAAATAAAGTTGATGGTAGATGTAAATTAGCTGTAAATTTCGTGGCGGGATGTGTGACCAATCCGCAAACAAATATATGCTTACCACAAAATTAATGGTCAATCATATGTAAATGTTACAGTAAGACCGATACAATGTACTGTGAAATTGTGATGTACATCGTAAAAGTAATTGCATATCACTTGTAAGTTTTACAGTATAATGAAATAA
>NW_013666212.1:305759-308727 GCF_000517525.1 Limulus polyphemus
CAGTATAATGAAATAAGGTACAGTAATATGCATTATAAAATACTGCCCAATATTCTTACTATACATTTTACAGTATATATATATTATTTATGATGAACATGCATTAATACTAGAAAACATTTTACAAAGGCTTCACACAGTTATACGATTTTATTTCATATCGATATAATACCCCACCTTATGTAATTAAAAGTACGTTAATCAATAGATTTTTCGTCATTTATTTATATATTTTACTGTTATGTTCTTAATATATATATAGAGAGAGAGAGAGGAGGGAGAGAAATATACTATATTTCATCAATGTTTATTCGTTTTTTAAGTTTATCCAAGTTTTGAAAATCGATTGTATCATTCTTGGTGTGTCAAATGAAACTGAAAAGGTATATTTCCCACTTAAATATTATATAAAATGACGTCCTGCTCATTCGCTGTATAGCCATTATTTGTTTGTTGTTAAGGATAAGGGTAGACAATGGGCTATCTGTGCTCTGCCCACCATGAGTATCGAAACCCGGTTTCTAGGAGTGCAAGTCCGCAGACATATCTCTCTGCCACTGGGGAGTCGCTGTATAGCCACTAATTTTGTTTTGGGGTTTTTGATAACAAATCACGCTAAATAGTAAGTTTTGGTCAAAAAATCTATGGAAAAATTCTCGAAAACACAAAGAAGAAGCAAAACAAAGAACTCGGTTTTAAAGGTAAACTCTGAACAGAATTACGTAGCTCAAGGGGCATAATGCTGTTTTGAAATAAGAAAATTTGGAGAACTTTTTATTCCTGCTTCTAGACAACCAGTAACTTACCGTCACAGTATAGCTAGGTAGATATTGAGTATGGTGATACTAATTATTAAATATAATTGACTTTTGTTTTAGAACGTGTTGACTAGCCTAAAATGTTCAACAACAAATCAGCATCAGAACAGTACACTTACTTCAACAAACAGGTTTTGTTCTAAAACATGCGACTGTCGTTAAATATACTTCTTAATCAATGAAATAACACACACTTTAAAATATTACAGCAGAAGTAGTTCTTAAATTTGTTGATGCAAATGTATATTTATGTTCTGTTTTTTTTAAGTTTTCCTTGATTATCTTAAACTAGTTTAATGTACGATGGTATTGATGTCGCCCCCCAGTGGCCCAGCGGTATGTCTGCGGCCTTACAACGCTAGAAACCGGGTTTCGATACCCGTGGTTGACAGAGCACAGATAGCTCATTGTGTAGCTTTGAGCTTAACTTCAAACAAATTGTGTAGATTTCATGCTTTATCAGAAACCATACTGATGGTACAACAAATATATAAAAATCTCTATTTTAAAAAATATGGTTAATTATTTGATTGGATATTTTAAAGAATAAATGCTCCAGGGCTAGTAAGAATTAAATAAGTAACGTATACTTGTACTTAATGGTTTTTATGTGATCGAAGGTAAAAGTGATTAAATATAACTCTATTATGAACATGAAGGCATGAAAGGGATTCCGTGGATAATCGCACAGCCACCACAAACCACCACAAACCACTACAGCCACCACAAACCACCACAGCCACCACAAACCACCACAAAACTAGACAATTTACTTTATTTTGCGTCACCTAGATCGTACATATCTCAAAAGATGAATGAACCTACTTTACTCAATACTGCCTGGATAAATAGACTGAATATTGGAATAGGTAAAGCATATTTGCAAAAACAGCATAAGCTCCCGAAACATGAATATAAAATGCTCTGATGGATGGAGTAACAGTGATTTTAGTTTGCAGAGGGACCAGATGCTCATGTTGAACGAACATATCCTATTAGACATTTCAAGTATGATCAGGTAGTCTATTTTACACTTTTTTGTAGCTTTGTGCTTAATTACAAACAAACAAACAATAATTCTTTGAAGACTATTTTGTAATCAACTTTAAAATATCTTTAAAATAATAATAATCAACAATATTATTTCTCAACTTTGCAAGAGACTAACATCTTTATCTTCACAACTGTTTGTAGTCCACTTCTAGTTGATCTCTGGCCACGTTGGTGCTAATATGTCGTCAAGAAATTATTGTCGCGTTTTGGAACACTTTCATTAACCACCCCCCAAAAAATGTGCATCACGTATAATAGTTAAAATGATGGCACACGACGAGACACACACTTGAATACAAGAAGGGAAACAACGCTTCTGTAGCCACAATGAATATCAAAGAAGTTTATTGAAATGGTTTGAACGTTCGTAAGTGTCAACGATGGTTCAACAAATTTCGTTCAGGTGACTTTAGCCTTAAAAACTGTAATGGCAGGGGCCGACATGTTGAAATTGATATTGATGCTCTGAAGACACTTGTTAAGTCTTACTCAAGGAAACACACTCGTGTAATTGCACTGAAAATGCACGCCTCTCATGAAACAATATGTAAACATCTAAGGAATATGGAAAAACTCCATAAAGAAGGTGTTTAAGTGCCTCTTGAACTCGCCAATGATCATCATTTCCAACATGTGAACGTTGCTTCGTCTCTTCTGGCGCGTAATGCGCGTGAACCATTTTTGGACAAAATTATCACCGGTGATGAAAAGAATGGATTCTCTATGCAAATATTAAGCGCCAAAAACAATGTCTCGGTCCTAGACAAAAACCACTTCCGATCCCAAAACCTGGTCTCCATCCGCAGAAAGTGATACTTTGCATTTGGTGAGACATCAAAGGAGTAATTCATTTCGAATTCCTCAATCTAAGCGAACTGGCAATGCAGATATCTATAGTCAGCAATTGGAACGTTTAAATCAAGCCCTTCATCAGAAACGCTCTTCACTCGTCAATCAGAAAGGTGTTCTTCTTCTTCTCCACGAAAATGCACGTCCACATGTTGCACGTTTGACGCAACACAAGATTATGGAGTTGGGTTGGGAATTTCTCCCCCACACACCATATTCTCTAGATATGGCACCATCAGATTACCATC
>NW_013666212.1:309727-313783 GCF_000517525.1 Limulus polyphemus
TTAACAACCTGATTGTTACATGGAAAAGCATCATTGATAATAAAGAAGACTATTTCATTTAATAATGTTTTGTTTTGATATATAAGTTGTTCGAGTTTTTTTCATCTAAAAAAAGTGGCATTAATTTCTGACGACCTAACAGAAGGAATAATGTGGTTAGTAAATAACCAAACCAACCCCCTCTGTTACCATCGAGACTCCAATCATTCCATATAAGGATTTTAAACATTCAGCGAAAGAAATTCTTGTTTCTTGGCAGAAGCTTTGGGAAGAACGGAAAACTAACAAGATTTTTAAAGTTAAGCCTATAATAGAGCATTGGCTTTGTACTTTTTACAGAGTTCTTAGACAATAAGTAGTTATTTGGTTGAAACTAGTCACTGTCTATTCCATCGTAACCCACTAACATCTTTTATTTTGAAATGACCAATCAGTTTGTGAGTGACTCCTTCAAGTGTTACAGATATATGTATTTCCAGCTTTCATTCTGATGTTCATAAACGTCAGTGTTAATGATATTGTTCTTTCAGACATTTGCTTTTTACATTGTGTAGTGCCATAAAGAATGGTGACAGTGTCCATACGGACAATATTTTATGTTTCTTACAAGCAATTTGTCTTTTTCAGTTTAATTTAATTTTTCAGCAATTCATTTTTACAGTTACTTTTCTTGTTTGTTTTACTTTTATCGTTATACTGCTTTTATAATATTTCTGTATATAAAATTTCAATCATACTGTCTTCGGCCTCGGGAAACAGTTGCTGGCAGCTCTAATTTCCTCAGAAAACAAATGTTCTGTTAACTGAAATAACCAGTCAATAATTGATTTATTCCAAACTATTTTCTGTTTTCAGTCTTACTAAAATCTGATTAATTGGCACTGTCATATATGATACTTAGCCTTCATCTCCGAGGTCTACATGTAAATCATAAAAATGAATATTTCTCTATTTACTGTTCTATGTTTTAAGAAAAATAACTGAAATTTAAAAACTTATTTGTAAATAGTAATAATATATATATATATATACATATATAATGTATTGTAACCGAAATGTGATTGTATTTTACAAATACTGGTTCACTAGAACAAAGCCAAAACAGGTCACTTTGTAAAGGCGAATTTTATACTTTTAGATATGGTAATATGAATGCACGTGCACCGCGTTATTGCAACTTCTGTAATGTTAGTCAGACATGTCTGAGAAGTCAATAAAATAAAAATAATAAATACATAGATGTATAATGTTATAAGATTTAAGCTATTTTGATCAAACTTTTTCATTTGGTGTTACAATTTGTAGTCATTTTAGAACAGAAACAAACAGCGTAATTTATACCTATTTCATGATTTTTATTATGGTTACCTCCAAATCCATACAGAGATACAATCCTGAAAGTAACAGATAAAATATAGAGTTTTTTTCTAAAAAAACATTTGATAATTATCTGGAGGTTTTAAAATTTCGCATGTGAAATTTAACAATTTTCTCATCCATAAAAGTATCTTTTATCTTAAAATCAAGATTACTTTATATGTTGGATAGTCAACATTCTAAAAATAGAAATGCACAATAATCTGCAAAATTTCGTGAAGATACGCATACTATATTAAATGTTATAATATGAAAACTATAACAAGCATAAGCATGTTTATCATTTTTCTAGTATTTCACGAAAACAACGATTTTTGTATAGTAAGTTGTCCTTGGTTAGAATTTTAACTTAATGTATATTTGTATGTTATGTTCAAATCTACTTTTTGATAAAGCCTTATAGATTAAACCATGAGAAAAAACTGGTTCTCTGAGAAATATTCCTACATGGTTAAGTGTATGACCCTTAGATTTCTTATTTGTTATGGCAAATGCAAATAATTTGATGGTGAATGGAAAATGTACAAATGTATAACTTTTCATACAAAATGCTTATAATGTTTTGACTAGAACTTTAAAAATCTGTTATCGAAAGTGAAAACATCAATTATAGTAAAGTATTGTAGCGTGATCTATTGGGTTGAAAAGATATTTAATTTGTTCTCCACAAATACGGTCACTAGTGTTTATGATGTAAGATGATATTATCCCAGATTTGATCTATAATTATATTCGTATTTTCTTTAATATTCAAAGAGCTTGTTGTAGGTATGATAAAAATATATATAAAGAAATGAATATAACAATAAAAACAAATAACTTTTAATCAAGACTCCACTAGGATTTAAACGTGAAACTCCCACATGATTCTCAGTTTCTTTAAGTGAATATTAAAAAAATAATTTAAATCCTCAATGTAAACTGTCCAGTTATTTTGGTTTTTCGTAGTATTTTAATATCTTGCTCTACCCATGATGAGTTCATAGTTAAAAAAGATAATAGAAAATCCCCATTCGACTGGGATTTGAACTAAAAACCTCTACTTGTGACAGACTACTGAGCCAATTCAGGCGTTACCAACAGAGAGTCGAGCATTACCAACAAAGGAGACGTTACAGATAGAGAGTGGCTTTTATATATACATATATTACAAATTCAAACATGAATATACTTGACCCAACATTTAACTTGGATAATATCTTAAAATATAAAACTAGAAACAAAGTTGTCATTGTAATCATTTTAATAAAGGACTAGCATCTACAGAATGATATTGGTTCAGAAGATGTAATCACAAGAAATTGTTATTTTACATAAATTAGCGCAGTTTCTATTCCATTTTTGATCATTTAATCTTAATGATTTATCATTTTATTATAATATTTATTTTCCAATACTGCTCTGAAGATAAGTGTTCATTCATTTTACATAAGTTTTCATATTTGAATTTGTTATTTTAGAACATGTTTTGTTTGTTTATTTGTAATTAAACACAAAGCTACACAATGGGCTATCTGTGCTCTGCCCACCACGGGTATCGAAACCTTGATTGTAGTGTTGTAAGTCCGCAGACATACCGCTGTGCCACTAGGGGCAACCTGTTTTATTCTGTTGAAAACGTTTGATGAATATATGTTTTCGACTAGGAAAATGCAAAGTACAATGCTAATTTTCAATGTTTACATTTTTCTAAATTTTTTTTAACTAACTTGATAAACCCTATATATTTTTATTGTTAGATCTTTGATGTAAAGGTAAACATACTAACAAATCCAACATACATCTAGATGCATAGATAAACTCATTAACTTCTTATAATAAAAACATACTTTAAGACATTTCCTTTATCTATATAACCAAACATGAATGCTACAATACGACATAAAGTGATCTGATTTTTCAATATATGATAACAATTGTTAATATAACATCTTACTGTGCAGTAAGGGAAAAAAACAGAAAGAAAAAAATATCAGATCAAGGTAAATAATGAAATAAAATTTCGAACAACATATCAGAGTCAAGAGGAGAGGGTAATCCAAGTACTGTTGACTATGAGCCATCTTCCCACCAGCAATCACAAGACTCTTCCCAAGCTTTCATTGCATTTCAAACTCAATCTACTCGTAATAATAAAGTTGTCATCTTCAAACTGCAACGTTTCCTCGAATCAATTTCGGATCGAGTATACTTGATGTACTTCTCAGTCTCTTTGACAAGTGTTTTTTTTTTCACCCTTGTGTTGGATGATATATATTATTTTATACAGTAGTGATATGAAACTTCTATAAAACGAATGGACACATATTCTTCTAAGCTACACCCTTCAAGACAAAAACTCTTTTGTTTTAACAATAGCTTTTAATTGTTTATTTGTTGTTAAGCACACAGAATGGGCTATCTGTTCTGTGCCCCCCCCCGGTATCTTACCTCACTTTTAGCGTTATAAACTATCAGATTTACCGTGTGCCAATAGGAGGGTGGGGAGCAATTGGTTTTAAGATAAATCGAATTTGGATATAATTTATTTGACGGGAAGACAATGCTACAAGAGTGTGTATGTGTAGTGGTGGTGGTAAGGGGGGGGGAGTTTCGAGTACGTTCCTCAATGTTGAATGGCAGAAACGACATGAAATATATTTTAAATGTTTAGCCTTACTCGTTCACAATCGTGATAGA
>NW_013666212.1:314783-337156 GCF_000517525.1 Limulus polyphemus
CGGTTACACGGGAACGACGTAGTGACCTACGTAGGATGTGTAGTGTAGTACGTGTCTCGGTAACCCGGAGTTTTCGACTATTTACCCCTAAATGTAAAAGTGGCAGAAACGACATGAAATATATTTTAAATGTTTGCCCTTACTCGTTCACAATCGTGATAGAAACAGTACTGTATCAATCTTTGCATCTATAAATATAATAGCCAAAATGTCTGCCATGCTCTGTATCTCCTGAATGGTTAATTGTACACAAAAAGTTCCATATAAAAGCACTTATTTTCAAGAGCACATTACAGGAAACGTATTTCTTGTTTTTTTTTTTTGCATTTCCTAGAATTGCATATCGATATCAACGTCGATCCGTCAGTCTTCTTATATGCTAAATAAACAAGCTGAAGAAAACTTATTACGAACAAAAATGTTTCTTTTTGTGAGAGAAGTTCATGAAAAAACGGAGCTTCCTCCATCGACTGACTGAAAGAAATGTTTCGATTATAGAAGCATGAACGAAAAAAAAAACGTTTAAAGAGAGAAATGTGTTTGAGTATATACTTGTTGTTCGCTTTATATTTATTTCTTATTATATTTTTCATGTCGGTATTATATACATCCATCATTTTATTGTACCATGTATAATAGAATACACTGAATATCTACCCTTTGACACTTCTTATAGAAACGGCAACTGTCAAAAACCGCTCACTTTCGTATCGGTCTTTCCTTGCGCCAGCGTGAAAAAAATTCAGCGGCTACTTAGTGAAGCTTAGCGCTTTGTTGTGTTGGATGCATCGAAAACCAAATATTTTTGCCCACAATGTATTATATTCAGTCTCCTTTGCTTGAAAACAAATGCAATGCAATTTTCCTTATTGAAATAACAAGTAGAATGACAAAATACGGTTGTAAACGGCCCACTAGACGATGGTATTGTACATACACTCTGACCCAAGGGACTGGGTTGACTGCACATTTTATATTTATTCATTACTGTCTTTAGGAAAATTAACGTTGAATTGGTTCAACGGGTATTTGCTAGTAATATATGATTCTTCGCATTAGATGTTGTTTAAAATTAGCATTGAAATCACTTGTGTATGTAAACTATACGTGTATTTTCACGTATAATTAACATAGAAATGCTTTTTCTTATTTTGTTATTTGCTGAATTCGTAAAGATTGAAACTCTTACATCTAGACGGTTATCGGCATAGCTGATCAATTTTTTTAGTCTGATGTAAACCAAAAAATATAGAGAAGAAAATTCCTTCCAACGACTTAGATAAGAAACTAAGAGTGTTCCATGTTATTGCAGTACCCTTTTCACAAATATTCTTTTTCCTCTAGAGGATACCCCATTATAGTAACAGACTTTAAGTAAAAGTATTATGTAGTAGCTTAAGGAAGCGTTGATCAGTTTCATGTAGGAGTTAACTGAATCTTTTAGGTAAACATAGCTGACTTGAGTGGTTTTCTGATATCTTGAGCTATTCTGTAATTATTTTTTCAAACAAGATAGAAGACAACTAGTCAATACCACCCGCCGCCAACTCTTGAGGTACTCCTTTACCAACGATTTGTTTGTTTGTTTTTAATTATGCACAAAGCTACACAAGGGTTATCTGTGCTCTGCCCACCACGGGTATCGAAACCCGGTTTCTAGCGTTGTAAATCCGCAGACATACCGCTGTGCCACTGGGGAAACCTTTACCAACAAATAGAGGAAATGACCGTCACATTATAACATCCCGAAGGTTAAAGGTATGTGACGGAATTCGGACCCACGACCTTCATATTGCGAGTCGAATGCCTCTAAACATCAGTCCATGCCATGAAAGCATAAATTATGTATAAATAGATAAAAATAAGCTTAATTTAATTCATGAAAATATATTTAAAAGTTACATTTTTACTTCCATTATTCAACCAAAAATTATATGTATTTTATATTAAGTATTTGAAGATATCATTTCCAATATTATGAGATTTTACTTTACAGCAAATATTCATATATAATAATAACTTCATAATAAAATCAAATAGTTTATGCTGACTCACCAGGGGGACAGCAATATTAGTTGTGTTTTTGTCATTTATGTATTTACGCTTTATATTACTTTCATATAACTTTCCTACCTGTTTTAAGAACCTTGCTCATCAATTCTCTCACAGTTGTGGTTACGTAATCAATCTTTATCTGAATGTTCAGCGTACTACGAGTGTTTTCATTTTTTACGCGGGATTTGTTTTTCGGAAACAGCTGACGTAGTATCATGCCAAAATTTTATCAAAGAACAATTTCTATGTTAAGTTAATGATCGAAAGTTGAAACTATTCAAGCAACGCAATAAATATTAACAGTGAATTACGATGTTGAGAGAAGTAAATTAAAACGTCATGTTTACATGAACGCCAGACACTAACATCATAGAATACGTAGATAACAAGCTACAAATAACAACAAGGAAGCACTTGGGTGCACCATTTGTGTAACTAACTCAATCTTACTATGGTGGAAGTAATTTATAAACTATATATGTCATCAGTTACGAACTAAGCTGAAAATGATAGTAACTAAAACTACTTTTTCTTACAATACACAAACTGTGTTTTTTAGGGCATTATATTGGTCGGCAGTTCAACCATTGCTTCTATGTAAGGAATATTCAAAATTCCCCGACATTAAAAATGCTGAAACATTACTATGATGAAGTTTAAAAATTAGTTGTTTGGAATTTCACTCAAAACTACACGAGGATTAGTCGTCCTTAATTTAGCAGTGATAGACTAAAGGGAAGGCAGCTAGTCATCACCACCCACAGCCAACTCTTGGGCTACTCTTTTACCAACGAATAGTGGGAATAGGCGAATACAGCGCCTTAACAACCGTGCCAGGCCTAAGTTTAGAGAAAACAGAAACGTTAAAAGACTGTTCACTGCTTCATAATTAAGCTGATAAAGTATGTTTTAGGTGCCTTAAAGGAATGACATAACATATTTCATTTAGGACGAATGAGAACTTTGATTACAGAAAATAAAAAGTTTCACTCTTTGTTTGCGTTTTGTTGTGTATATGTGTTTTAATGGAAAAATGTGACTAGAATTTCATAAACGCAAAAGCTTCTAACTGAAAGTTTATTGAAGTCGTTTGAGTGACATTTGAAATACACTTATGCTACATTGATCCAAAATGTTTCTTTATTTTGTGTCTCTCTCTGACTCTATTATTATTTGTTGTATTTGGCAATATAATAATGGCCAACAGATGGCGTATGTATCAGTACTTGGTCGCGCACTATTTGTTTCGGCATTGTACAAATTGCATTGTATATCTATTTCAAAACTTGTTTTTAAAAAACATATCTTAAACGTACATGCAAAATATAAATATTCTACAGTCTTCTATATTCTACTGCTGCAAAAAATATACTTTTTAGCCAAATTAGGTGTTTAATGTTAATTATTAAATGCAGTAAAATATTTTGTAACCTGATGAAATCTGTTCCCAACATTATAAATGATATTAGGTTTTTCGAAGCCTACTTTATTCACTTTGGGTTTCCAAGTAACAAATTCATATTTACGTTATTTTTGATATGCTGTACTGAAACAAGTAGCTTATTCGTACCAAACGCAATATTCCAATTAATTAATTTTGAAAAAAGTAAGCTCGTGTTAAGTTCGTATAATATAGTATATATGAGTAAATAGTCTAAGAATTGAAAACTTGTTTGTGTATTATACCATACAGTACTTAAAATATAACGTTTATAGTTTCAAAACAGCAGTTGAAACAAAAAATGCTTTTCAAAACCACAACGTTTTTAATTTCTGCAAAGTGACAAAAGAAAACACAAGGAAACAAGCAATTTTTATCACGTCCTAAAACTTAAATGAAGAGGGCATGACATGATATAGAGATTAGGATCACAGAATCTGAGGTTTGCGAGACTCGATGCCACCAAACACACTCCTCACTTTCAGCTGTTGATTAATTATAAAATGACAATCAAGCTCTTTTTTTTTGACACATAGAACCGACATTAGGATCACAGAATCTGAGGTTTGCGAGACTCGATGCCACCAAACACACTCCTCACTTTCAGCTGTTGATTAATTATAAAATGACAATCAAGCTCTTTTTTTTTGACACATAGAACCGACCGTTTTAGTCCAATTTCTAACCAAATTGTTACCATCACACTATGTCACTTAAAGGAGTCTGACTCGACCTGGTGGTTAAGTCGTTTGACTAACAAGCTTCAGATCGCGGGTTCGTATCCCCATCTCTGAAGATACTCGCCGTTTCAGCCAATGAGGCGTTATATTACAGTTAAAGGCGTGTTGGTAAAAATGGTAGCCCAAAAGTTTGTTAGTTGCCTTCCTTCTACTCTTTCACTGCTAAATTAGAGACGGCTACCTAGAGAGGAGGCGGGCGCTACCAGGTAAATCTGCCCGAGAAACACTAATGATGCATTAGCATCTAAAGTGCGGCCTAGGAACTCTAAAAATTAAAAATAAATAATTAGATAAAAAAGTCATATATTTTTGAAAATGCACAAGTGATTATTTCTTCTCAAAAGGGTGGTAAACTAATATGCCATTGTATGACTAATAGCGGAAGGTGCTCGAAAAATATCACTGTAGCGTATGATAGTAAATATATTATTATCATTATTTTCTGAGTAATTTTCGTTAAAAAATCTCATACTGTGATAAAGCATTTTTGAACTGGCCACCTTTTAAAATTAAAACCAATATGTAAGAGATAGAAATCAAACAAGGAACCAAACTCTGCGATGAAATAAGTAGTCTGTTTATCTATTCTAAACACTTTAATTTGAGCTTTAGTTATACGTTAATCATAATGTATCCAGTGTTCTAATACCACTTCACGTTATATATATATATATGTAGTTAATTGTGTGATATTCTGTACTACGCCAGCTTTAACGTAAAGGGAATAATGTTATACATTGTTTCAAGGATAACACACAAAGTTCTGTGTTTGAAACATCCAATGTTATGAGTGTGTTATACAGTTATCTATATTTATTTATTTATTTAGCTTTTCTGGTTGTTTTATTATTACTTAATCTGGACTGATTATATTTATGAAGGTTAAAAAATTTAAATTAAAAATATGTTAGCTAGGATCATGAAAAAACTCTGTTGCCTACTAGCAAGAATTATGTACAAAATCACGCTTGTACAACGACATTGGCAAACTTGTCACATGTGCTGTTTTAGTTTAGTTCAGGCATGTTTTAGTTTTATTACCACTTTATTCCACTCTGTGTGATTACCATATGTGTAAGTCAAGGAAAGCCAAAAGGCGTATTTGAGGGTTTACACATTTCTCTTGTTGCCTTAACTTATCCTCATGAAAAATGTTTTGAATAAGTTCTGTGTAACATAAAACTGAAATAAGAAGTCTTACCGAATCAGTTCTTATACAAATGATAAACATAACAACCAAAAATGAACCTTGTAATAATTATAGCTCATTAAAGTATTCTATTATCATATTTACTAATGTATCAAGTTTGATTATTAATGTTCAACCACGTTCCATCCAGTGAATTATCTAGAACATCAATCATCATATAATAATAATAATAACTCCTTATTCAACTTAATGTCAGTTGGTGTAAATTACTAATCACACTTATCAATACTTCTGTTTATATGTCTATGTTTAAATGTTAACATGTACCTCTGCGTGATTCGTGCCTTACTTGGGAACATTCTGCTACCATTAGTAATTAATCATGATGTCATTATTTCTATATGTTTATATATAGAGTA
The DNA here is from genome assembly GCF_000517525.1 of Limulus polyphemus. Classification (NCBI taxonomy): domain Eukaryota; kingdom Metazoa; phylum Arthropoda; class Merostomata; order Xiphosura; family Limulidae; genus Limulus; species Limulus polyphemus. The sequence goes on from NW_013666212.1 coordinate 320,589, forward strand.
CGATATATTTTTACCCTCTGTGCTGAATCAGGCACAAATACTTTCTAAAGATTTGAAACCTAAATAACAATTCATTGAATTGAAAAAAAATCTCATTTTAAATTACTAACAATTTAAAACATTATCGAAAATATATCAAGTTTTCTGTTAAAAGAAATAATTTCAAATCCAGATGGTTTTATTGGAAAACGTTTAGTTGTTCTAAGATATATATATCAAGGATTTGCTATATGTTTACCGCTGTCGTAAGAAATGTGTGAAAATAATCATGGACTCTTCTATCTCAAGATGACTTTAGTATATTTTTGTGTCTTCATTTTCTTTATCTTATAAAACAATAAACATATTCCTGACATTCAATATTTTCTCATACATTCACTTTTGAATATCTAGGAACGATTCATTTGGATGTTGGTTTTATTGCAATATACATTTGCCTTCACTGATTGAAATCCTGTATAAATATTGTTGATCTAGTAAACTGGCAATACGTCAACGAAAGCCTGCTTGAACATCCTACAAACATACAAAAAAGTCGCTCTCATAAAATACACGTTGTATTGTTAGATCCTGCTAAAGCACTTGTTTTTGTTATCATCTTATCCAGATACCACCTTGGAGATATAACGTTGGTCATCCGAGTGTCCTTATACGGAGTGCTCTACTAACGTCATTTTGAAAACTATCTGGTTCCTGAGGTCCATCTAAGTAATACTTTACCTTCAGTCCTTTTAAGAGAACTTATGCGTTTCTTCTGTTGAATTAGGAACAGTGTAATTTTATATTGAAACGTCATTAATATAATAACCTCTTTTGAAGGAGCTGAATATTATAAACACACGTTACTGATTTATACTTTTTTCACTCCAGCTTGCTTGAAGTAGTTATATATGAATAACTTCTCGTCAAAGCAAACTGTCTACATAGCACATAGTTTATTAATACTACAAAATATAAAGCTCTTTTATTATGCAGGATTGTAAACAATAAACATGTATGTTCTATATAATCAGTTTCTTATAAGTGCATAAACAGTGCGATCTATCATTACCTCAAATACGCCCCTCCCCTGACACAACAGCGTAGCGAATCACAATGTCCGCTCCTTAGGATTTTCAAGGTTACGGTCTGATAATATTATAAGTACTAAGATAATTTTGTTTTTCACGTGTTTTCTAATTTTTCTGTTCTCGTTGTGACTGAGATACTTTGGAGCAACCAAGATATTCTAATTATGCAACATCAAGGAAAATTGATGAACTCTACATTCTTCGTCATGCATTAGACCGCAGTCTACCAGTAGAGAGTTGCTATTTCAAGATCACCATCAGTGCTACTCAAGCATGTAATACCGACTCTAAACCTGAACCAGTAACATATCTAGTTTACTTTATTACTTTAGGTTGACCATTTTTACTTATTGTGAAACATGTTAAATATTTCTATTAGGCAATTTTTAATATCTTACATCCATTCATAATTAGTCATTTTCAAGAAACACTGACCTCTAGCAGAATATAAAGGTGTTCCCACAGGGTTCCAGAGTAAGCACATCTTTTAACGCAGAGAAGTTCAACGTCCTGTCATTTGCTGTGTTCACGGTCGCTGTACGAAAGATAGGTCAGAGATAGGTAGCGTCTTGGCAGACGTTTTGCAGGTATGTCACTGACCTGCAGTGAATCTCCGCCATACAGATATTCTTTTCACACCCTATTCGTATATCCAGTTGACCGTAACCTTGATAACTATGTTGCTTCCGAGGTAACACGAGTGCATTTTGAATTGGATGGTGGAACTAAACTACGTATTTATGGATATTAATAAGCTTTTCAACCAAAGTTGTTACTAGAAGCACTTGTAGACATTTGTAAATATTGCCTGAAAAAAAACAAAAACTCATAAACCAAAAATCCTACCTTGAAAGTCTCATACGGGGCAAATCGAGAAGAGTGTAAATGTTTAGAGTGAATCGGAATTTCGTTAGTGAATTTCGTTGCAATAGTGTTGTCATCGGAAAATTTCGCTTCTATAGGTTGTATGTGAATGAAAATTTACTTTCCTAGATATTCATTTGATACCTATCTTTTTATTACAGAAATAAACTGAAATATACTTTATAAATCAGAAAAACCGAAACAAACGGCGTTTATAAACATAATAAAATATTTAATGATAAATGAAAAAAACGTGAGTGAACAAGTGCGGCAGCTAATCAACGCATGATTATTTTTACTTAATTATAAGTATATGTACAAATATAACAAATTATGTATAAAGAACGTGCTAGAAACTTGTAACTATATATAAAGTCAATAAATCATCTATAATGTCTGCTGTTATTTTTGGACATAAACACTGATGTGTAGAGAATAGACTGGAGACTCCTCCCAAAATCCTTAGAATTCATAATTTTATTTTACTAGTATATTTCCGTCTACCTAATCTTGCAGGAAAACTAAGCATACTAAAGATATGTGTATATATATGTATTGACTATTTTTGTTAACATATGTCTAGATTATACGGTTACACTGTGTAAAGATGGACAATGACCTTTTCCTCTTGTGAATCAAGTGATATGATGCATGTCGATTGTGGGTAATTGTATTGACTTGTAGCTTGGCAAGTCTAAGACTGAGAGGGACAGTCTCTATACGATTCTGAGTCATTTTTGGGTAATTCAACCCAACCCAGCTGAATGAGATTGGAGGTGCAGCTGAAGTATGACATCCACCAGCCCAATCGTTTAACCAACAGCTGCGACAGTAAGTACCATCTAGTGAAGGTGGTGATCCATAGGACAGTCACAAACATTTTCATAATGGTAGATGTGTTACCACTGTGACCATGAGCCATGGAGAAACCTGTTACCATGCAGAGTTCATGAAACAATTTCCTATTTCATTTCGTTATTCTGTACCTCGGGATTAGGACACACCTACTACACTGCACCCCTAATATTTAGGATGTTACAACCTAGAATTGAGTAATACTTCTTAGGACTCACGGGTCTTTGTGAGTGAGGCTACGTAGATTTCTTCCCTGAGATTTAAGAGTGTGGCTACAGAAAAAAGATTTGGACTGTTTATTGAAGCATTTCAAGCAGTTAACTGCTTAGAATAATTCGATATGAAAGAAGGCAGTGCCATGACTGATATTGGGTTTGGACAGTCTGGCACATAACTTATTTCATCTCGTTATTCTGCACCTCAGAATCAGGGCCCACCTACCACACTGCACCCCTAACGTTTAGACAGTCTGGAACTTAACGCAAATCAGGCACATGAGTGAGTTATGACTTTGCAACTGGGATACATTCATGGGCGAGTTATGCCAACATTTCAAAAAAGTGGTCTAACAGAGTACTTTGCCACTTTCATTGAGGATCTGTGCCATATACATGGGTAGGTGCATCACACAATGGCATTATCATATTGTGAAAATATCCTCACAGATAAGATCATTGACGACTACCAAGTGAATCAAAAGAGGAAAAATCTTGCATTGACTGCTGCAGTGACTGTACCTCATCCAGACTACTCTTCTGAAGTAGCTGCATATCTCTTAGCCCATGATAGACCTCGAATGCATTTACTACACCAGAATTTGAGACTGAATAGTCAGATTACAGTTAGAGTACTGTCTTACATGATATTACTCAGCTGATGAAGAGTAAGATGCTGAAAATACTGATTTTGCTGTCTGATAGCAGTCAGATGAGGAAGCACAAATATGGGAGTCATTAGAAAGCTGTGATGATCAGCAATGATGTTAATGATGACCTGGTTGTTATGGCTGGGATTAACTGCAATACCAGTAATTAGGACAGTTATTTGGTTGCATAATCAAAGATTCAAAAGAAGTTGTTTTTACTTACTTTTCAACCTACCAAGTAGTGTTTTCTGATAAATCTCGTGTTCTGTATTGTGTTATTGATTATTACAAAATTAGGGCACTTTGTTAATATGTGAGTGAGGGAGCTGTAATCTTTTTCAGTACAGAATATGTATAACGAAGTTATGAATATAAGTGGAAAAGTCCTTCTTCACTGGATGTTGCCTATAATTAATTTTTGTGTTACTGACTGTTGTGAGTTGATCAGCTCACAACTGGTGATGTAGTATTATAATAATTTCGCTACTGGTGTTTGTGGCCATCAAAGTAAATACAAAATATTGTATTTACTCATATCTTACTGCAAAGCCCCTTTCAGTTCTTAACAGCACACACGCATATCAAATTTTAAAATGTAAACACAATTATTAATTATAAATCTATATCAACATTTCTATCTCAAAAATATCTTACAATTGACATTTTATTACGCTGTGAAATTTATTTAGTTTAATTCACAAAGAAAACTGAAAACATGTACCAACTTTCACCTCTGTACACTTCCAAGGCGTTTCATCTGTAAACAATGCACTTCTTAATTTTTTGTTAGAATGTTTCTGCCCAACCCATTACAAAGGTTTATATTTACCACATATATATATATATATAATTTCTTGAGAATATACTTATCTATGTCTTGTTACTCACGTAATTTTCTTTCTCTGTCAGTGGTTTTATAACTATAGCCTTTTGTTTTTACCTTTTTATTATATTAAAGCACATGGTCTGACCAATCATTAAAGAAACATAGCTTTGCAAAACAACCACAGACAATGTTTGAATATGACTGGTTAGAGCAAAATATACAGAAAAGGCATTTGAGCAGTATTTTATGGCTTTATAGAAAATTGACTACCTGGTGCTTCTGTAGAGATGAACAAAGTAATCTTATGAGAACATCAGAAAATGTAGGAGCAAACCATAAGTGTTTGTGTATTAAATTATGTATGTTTGAAAGCTACAGATATTTCTTCCATGGAAAAACACTAAGTAAGCTAAGTTAGGTTTAACAAATATGAAGATGATAACAAAATATTCCAATAACTCAAATCCTTATTTACCGAGCATTATTGTTAAGTTTATCGCATTCAAACATTAATATTTGCCAAATTATCCAGATGAGTCACTTCTGTAGAAGTAGACTATTCCAAGAGTTTCTTATTCGATGGTCTAGAAGACATTAGTGATTATCTAGCAGTCCCAAAGATCCTGAATGATAACCTAGTATTTAGCCCAGCAGAAATAGAGCTAATTAATGTAGATAAGTTTCTAATCCATTCATTTGGCACACAGGTTTTGACAGAAGCCATAAATTGATGGCTCCCATTGAGCCCTGACCAACTGTCAACCTCCATAGTGCCGTGAGATGTACCATATGAGTAAAAAAATCAGCGCCTGGCCGTACCTCCTGTTATTTGTGATTACTACCAAAAATTCACTCAGTGCATCTGAGAATATAATACCACATAAATAACCATATTACGGTTATGTACAAGTTTAAGTCACGATAATGAATACAATATGCTTATACATCCAGAACACATTATAAAAAGTGACATCTTCAACTTGAAAATTATAATTTTTAACTTAGAAACTTTTTGTCATTTAATTCAAACGATGTCGTAGAATCAGCAGAATTAAACTGTTCATCAATAATTATCTAGGAAGTAGAGGCCTACAAATTACGATTACATTAACATTTTTGAATGACGAAGAACACTTAGTTGATCTGCTTACTCGGTTTATTCAAAAGATTATCAATGATTTCTATCCCGGTTCACATAGGATTCTATCTGCACGTAGTTTTCATAACATAATTAGTATACTTGATTTCAACTTAAACGATGATCCTTAATTTGAGTTACGATACTGATTATAGTATACATGTCTCCTTGAATCAAACGATATTGACTGTATTATGTTTTATCAACTTAATTCAGACGGTATTACTTTAGAGTTCACTTTATCGCTTTAAATCCAACGATACTCATTTTGGTGTTCTTGGCCTTATTGAATCAAACGATATTAAAGAAAACATACTGTGGCTCACACAGCATTGTAGGATCAGTATATTTCTTTGTGTATGTATGTGTGTGAATCATCGAATCAAGGGATGCAGTTGTTATGGTATCTTGATCAATATATTTTAGTGATCGAAACTGTACTAAGTGAAAAGAAACTTTACTAACAGGTGACTTACCACTTAATCACTGAAGTATTAAACATATATAAAACGAAATATTTTATTAGTAGGTTTACAATTAGATCTTTAAGCAATACTCTAGTATCAATATATTATTCGTAGCTAGCAAAACGAAACATTAATATTAGTAGATTTGTCTGTAGTTCTTTCAACGATACCATAGCATCATTATAAGTTTTTATTGTGAATAGAGCGACATGATTTCTTTACGATACTGTAGTATCTATAAAGTATTCGTCAATAATAAAATAAACTACTGTATCAGTAGCTTTGCTATTGGTCAAACGTTATTGAGGTATCAATATATTTAATTCGGTAATAAAAAAAAGCTAGTTCCTTGGACCTTTTATTATTTCATCAAAGATCTTTAAATCCATTAATAGATTACCAGATCATCCGGTGATTGTCTAAGCCGTGTAAATGCAGAAATGTAGTCAAATGCTGATTAAAGTGCAAAGCAATGAGTAAGACCAAAAATTTTTGTACGTCCACAGGGACACGTTGGTGGGCGCTCATTTACCAAGATCGTCATTATAAAATACCATCTTTTGAGTGATTTTCCAAATCTTCCTGGCGTCTCAATATATCGCCAAGCGTACCTGAAAAAGAATACTCCTGTCACCAGGAAAGGATTAGGCCGCTAACAGCTGGTAACTTCTGGACACAAAGAAAAATCGATTGTACATGCTTATAAGGTGCAATAGGCATTAAACTGTCTCCCTTCAAACCGATTCCTCCAACAGTGGCTAGAGATGTTGTTATAGCTATCATATGGTAACCAACAACCAGTTTGAAAATACCTTAACTCAGATATAAACAGGAAAGCACAAATTCAGTAGACGATGATCTGAAGCATGAGATATGGTCTGATAACTCACACTTCATCATTTTCGGTACTTATTAACGTTAAAGTTAAAATATGGCACTTAACCCTGTTTATGTTGTTCTCACAGTGCAAGCTGATGAAGGTGGGGTAAAGGTGTGGGGAATAATTTAGTGGCAGGAGCTGAGTTTATTTATTTTTTATTCCTTTACAGTGGCAGATCCCATAGAAATTATACTTGAATAATATTGTAGATTATGTCCACTCCACAATACTGCAATTCCAGTGGATGGACAATGGTATAATATATTGTACTCTTCCTGTTGGAAATGGGTTAGAAGAGCATAAAATTGATTTCGTTCCTCTTCTTAGGCCAGCACAGGTATTATATCTCCACCCAAAGGAGCACCTTTGGAATGGTCTTGTATCTTAATTAGAATAATATTTATTGTCCTGTTTGACTGAAATATGGTCAAGGATGGAGTAACTTTCTGCCTGTACCATCACCGAGTTATTAATTCTGCTTGAACAGTAGTACTTACCTGTGATGGGGTGTAAGATAGCTCATATTATAGTGTTCTTTCTTCTTCTTTGTCTTTACCCCCTTATTTATTTATAAGAATAAACAACAATATATAACTGGCGAATATTGTTTCATCAGTTAAATTAAACGAAAAAGACTATTGTTAAATAATCATTTCTGAAAGCATTACTACAAGTATCTTTTTATTTTAAGTTACATATGTTCTGTAGATATTTGTAGATTGTATAATAATCAGGCTATTGTTATCATTGACACTTTTTTTCTTGAAAAAGTTTTACACAGGTCCTATAACTTACTGTGAAGCTTTTAAGTTTTTAAAGCAAATCTTGTGAGGTACTTGGAAACGATTTTGCATGGCCTGATTTTTTAATATGTAAAACGTTTTATGAAATCGAAACTTCACGTAAAATTTCTTAAATATTTTAATTAGTTTATTTTTTAATATTCTGTGACATCACAAAAAAGTTTATACATCATAATGCATAGATTTCGTTATGACGTTACTGATCAATATTTTATGCCCCTTTTGAAATGATGTCAACCAAGTAGTACTGGCCAAGAACAAAAATTTAGTCCTGGATAAAAACTAACATCATAAATATTTCTTTAGTTTCATGCGCTAATAAACTGAACTTTCCAAATGGAGAGCTGTGTGTTTTGAAACGAATTCTGATTTCATCACGTGAGAGCTCTTTAATTCTTTCAGAAAGTGATTATTAATTATATTTGTTTAGGCGATCCCTAGGAGATCCATCCAGTAATCCAGTCGAGATGTTTCGTTAACCCTTCTCCAGGCTGTTATTTTAAGTTTACATATGTACCACAGCATTAATCCCCATTAATGATCTCGTAACAGCAAACCATCAGTATACAAACAAGGGCAACATTTCTATCCAGTATCAGACATTGATATAAGTTTCTGTAAAAAAACAACAATGTTTTAAATAAATAAATAAAATCATAGATAAATTGGTTTTGTTCGAAAGAATATGCGAAGTATACCTGATCTGATGATCGTTCGGAATAAAACATACTATTAAATAGAATAAGTACGATAAAACAATAAGTTATCTGCTGCTCTACATTTCTTTGGAGGATTAAGGTTAACTTTCAGTTGGTGTAAACTATTCACTGGAACTGCTTTGACAGTTCATAAACTTTCCATAGAATCAAACCAAACTCCGAAATCATGACCGTACATTATGTGAAATATATATACAAGTATCATTTATCGAATCATCATCTACATCTCCTGATGACCTTTGTCCATATGTTCACTTTGTGTTTGCAGGAAGAACTGGGCGGTGTGAGGACAACGGCTGTATACAACTTCACAGTCAGCCTGTCTGTTTAATCCATACTGGGCAGCATCCGTGTATGTCCAAAAGATGACTTTAGCCAGAGGAATGATCTCAGTGTCTTCCAGCTCATGTTCCATCCTAAAACATTTTTAACTATTTAGTTATACATTTATTGGAGCAGAATCATCCCACATAATGAATAAGGCAATTTTAGTTAAAAAAAGCTAAATGGTGTTAAAGAAGTAAAACAATGAACAAAAACCAACCTTATGGAAAGGTGAAGATCTCCTTCAACAGAAGCTGGTTAGTAAATGAGCTGTGTAAACCATTCAATCATACTATCCAACTTTAGATTATACATAAACGGTGGATAGTACATTGTATATTCTAGTATGTATACCCCACCCCTCTTTCCCCATATTAGGATTTTTCTAATGAGAAGTAAAACCTAAGAATGACAGAATATTTAAGTTTTATATCAAATTGGGTTACTTATTTTTGTTTTTGAGAATAGCTTTTTCTTTAAATATTTTTTGGAGACAAAGAAACAAATTACAAACTTATACGAGTAAACTGATATCGTTCACTAGCTGAAGAGGTAACATTTTACCCCAAACTGCATGAAACTTTCAAAAAAATTAAACATAAATATCTGTTCTAATCAGCACTGCAGGATTTAATTCAGTTGGAATTCTTAAGATAATTTATTTAGCTGTAAAATGTATGTTTTTATTATTCAAGTGTGGTTATTTCACAATTTTGGGTTTTGACAAGGTAACTTTGGTTAAAACGTAAACGATAAATATAATTATTATTAAATGCAATTTTTATGAAATATTTCTCGTATTATCAAGTTCATGAATACATACTAATGAAATTATTCATTTGAATGAATTGCGTATTAGCATACGTAAAGAGGCAACAGTTAAGGTAATATATTTAACAAAGTTGACCAACCTTACTTTCTCTTGTTCCAGATTCTAAAATTGTGCATCATCTTACACATAACCAACAATTGACCTTAACACCCTTATCTCGAATATTAAAATATATACATATATAGTTTACTTTCTCAGACCTAAACTTCCTGTTTTTATATTTTGCAGCAACGCTCTTCGTAATTTTATCCTTTATTTAATAAACAGATAAAGTAACATATCGTTTTCAATATTTAGCTTTGTAATCTTAAAATTTTCTTTATTTTCCTTCTCTTTTTAAATAGGCTTAGCATCACAACCTTTTGTATAGATATTGTTGTATAAAAGTAAGGTGTTTAAGTTTCCTAATTTATTGTTTGCATCGATTCTTTACATGCTCTATAAAGAGTAAGTAATATCTCCTTGGATAACACTGATAATATCTAACCGCAAAGCATGATTAACGTTTTATAGGTATTAATCCTGAAACGTATTTTTTATCTTGTTTTTTCAAACTGTAAAATATATGCGTTATGAATAAGTTATTTGTAGTGTACAATTTTGATCCCCCCCCTTTTTACTGGAAATTCATCTGTTATTTATCCAATTCATATATAGATTAAATTCTAAATTATTGGTGTTATCTCACCTAAGTTTACGAGAAAGTAATTCAAATGGTTAAACTTATTATTGTCTTAACGTACATTTAGGGTTACTAACATAAACATTGTGGTAAGCTAGCTAGAATCTGCACAAGATGATAAGTTGGAATATGAAGATTAACTTCTAACCTGATTAGTTCGATAATTTTATCGCCAAAGTTGCCTAGAACTGATTTACGGCCTTCACGGTGTGCCTCGCAGATTGCTCGAAGTTTACATTCATTTTCCTCTATGTTGTACTGATGAAAAGTATTTTCCAATTCGGCCATGATGTCGTACAAGTTTCGAGCATACAAAAGCGCTTTCCCAGCTCTGTCCCACAAATCTCGTTTATTTCGATATGTAACTGTTGGAGAATAGACTCGCCTGAAGGCAAGGTTCGTTCCAAAGAAAGGTAACAACGATTGAGCACCCATTGCAAGAAGGGCCATTAAAGGTACCATCACAAGACCGGCTAAAGCCAAATCGCTGGAACCTCCTAGCAGATCCAAGAGTCCTCCGAGTTGCCTGCCAACTTCAGTCAGTGTGGCATCCATCTCACTGTCGTCACTATTCTTAGAGGAGTCTTGGCTGGAGAATACCATGGAAAAAAGCCCCAGACACAAGAAAAGGATTACCTGAAGGTGTACCCGGTTGTTCATTTTCTGTAAAAAGTTACAATTCAAGTTCTTTGAGGAAACAGAGAAAGACAAACTTGTTAAACAACGTCTTTCAATCAAATAAAAGTGACAAAGGTGGAAATTAATATAGAAAGATTAGCTTCGTATTAAAAATTTAGAGAAGAAAAAAATTTTACTTGTATTTTTGACAAAACTACAAAGGCTATTTGCCGCTTTTCCTAATTTTGAACTTTAGATCAATGGGAAAGCAGCCAGTCAAGTCAGTTACTTCCTACCACCCTCCACCCACGCTAAGGGATTTACTCTAACTTTCATAATGCACCTAAATCTCACAGTACGGATATAATGTGTTGCATCGCACAGTTTCGAACCCGGCTTGTAAGCTCCGTTAGATCTACCACAGCTTATTTCTGTGCTTAAGATTTAAATATTGTTTAGGTAAGTTTTTTTGATGAAATGAAAGGAACTTATTTTGTTAACAATGATGCAATGAACTTATTCTCAAATCATTGTTCAGGCAAGTTAGAGCTTTTAAGAGATATATTAAACAATGTAATACCTAACAATATTTCTCATAATATTAAAGAACAGTTAACTCAAACGTAATCTAATAAGCCAAGGTAAGTATAAGCAGTATGAGAAAAAGAACTGGAATGACTAAATTATTTCAGTAATATTTTACTGATACGTAGTTTTTCTTGCTACATTGAAATTTACAGTTTTTGTTTCATTTTTTCGTTATTTGTGTGTCCAGAAATATCAACTACAAAAATACGTTACTCAGAAATTAATATAGTCTGGGAGAACACACAGCTCTCATAGTTTGTAATTATAATGAGACTAGTCATTAAAGAAAAGGCTTATTGTTAATATACATGAAAAGGTAGGAAAGGAAAAAAAATATAGAATCATTTATTCAATATACAATTACTTATAATATAGTATTTCTTGTTTTTTAACCGATAGATTGTTGTATAACTTGATTGAAATCAAAATACTTATTTTAAACTTACTGGATTTGCGCAACTTTCTCCCTCTCTCGGTTGATGATAGTGGACGAAGCGTATTGAAGCAAGAAAAACACTAGACTGACTGAACTCAGATTGGTCAAATACAACTATATATACTCACGGAAGTTAGAGCAGATTCCCCGAGGTAGAATTCCTTCCATGTTGCTAAGACCACTTTCATTAACGTAATAATCGTTGTTTACTTCCCTGATCTGCCTTCTCCCCTCTTACCTTACCTCCGTTCTCTCACCCGACAACTCCTTTCGGGTGAGAGAGCGAAGACCCCACTTTTACCTTTTCCACTGAATATCGTAATGTAAAAACAGGACTTCAGTAAATAGAATGAAACAAATAGTCTGGATAGTTTACGAAGTATTGTCATTTCTGTTCTATTGTTACTTTGTTAAGTGTTAAACCAGTGAATATACCTTCAATTCTTTTTGGCCGTCAGCGAAAGTTTGTGAAAAAGGCAGCGACAATTTTTTTTTGTCTCTACAAATATTGTGACACGCGTGTTAACTTAGTCATCATGTGAATTACATCATGAAAGGTTATGTGCAATTTTGTAATGACAATAATATATAAGTATATATATTGTTATTACAAACGTGTTATATATATGTGTGTAATACAAATAATGATACAAAGCTATATAATATGCAATATACATATATATATATAATTAAATCTGTAGTCCGGCTATATATATGCATGTACACTGTCCTAGCTAATCTATGTCCTCTTGTAACACATTCATGTATGTCACGTATTTTGAAAAAAGACAGGAAGTTTTATTTATGACTCTAGTAGGTAACGATCTGAAGAACTGATACTTTTTTATAAGCCACTATTTTTTCACTGCGAATAATGTTTATTGTTTACTTTTAAGCATAAAGCTGCAAAATAGTCTATCTGCTCTATGCCCACAGTAGGGATCTAACCTCGAATATTAACTTATTATCCTCTAATCTACCGTTGAGTTATCATACACACTAGAAAAAAAAAGACGTCCAAGTTTTATTGTGTGCTCAGTGGTTAAGTTATGTTATGAAAATGTTCTTCTAGTGAGCTGCTTGTTAAACACTGGAAAGCTGTTGGAAACTTCGCAAAGTTAGTTAAAGTTGTTCAAATGCTGCTCATTTATCGGTTAATAGCACTACTCACTATTAGATGACTAACACACAGCCAGGCTTAGTATTATCTCTGTCTCGGGTTGAGATTGGACTGGTAACTCATCTGGTAAATAACAACTATAATTATTCATAATAGCGAAATTAATCTAAGGTTGTTGACTGATGTTCTGTTTCTGTGAATGAGCTTTAACAACACCGGGCACCTACTGGTTTCAAGTACTTTCACAACTGCAAGTCAAACTATTTGCTGCCAGCTTGCTATGTAAACAAAGGGAAATAGAAAAACAATAACACCTTGTTATATAATTCAAAATAAGAACGAAAGAGATCAATTTTCCTAACCTGTTTTTTATTTAATTAAACAGTTTACAGTTATACGAATGTGGCTGTTTTTGTAAACGTATCCGTTCAGCCAATTGACAGCTTTAGACAAGATAAAAATGCGTATATAATATGAATGTGGTTTTATGTAAACCAAGAATATACTAGATAGCTGACTGTTACAGTTAGATGAAGATATGGACATATGTTGACTTTTTTTGAAAAACAAACTTGGTAAAATGACAAATATTTTATTGGTACTTGACTGGTACCTTATATCAAGGTTAATTTTGTTTTTTTGGTAGTTGACTGGTACTTTATAACAAGTTAATTATTTTATCGGTAGTTCACTGGTACCTCGTACCAAGCTTGATTGATACTTTGTAGCAATGTTAATATTTCATTGTTAGTTCACTGGTACTTTAGAAAATATAAACATTTTATTGGCAGTCGTCTGGTACTTTTAACTTGTAATAAATGAATACGGTATATATTTTTACACCTTATTTACTTGTTACACACGTTTGTTTGTTTATTTGCTTGTAGTTAAGCACAAAGCTACACAATGGGCTATCTGTGCTGAGCCCACCACGGCTATCGAAACCCGGTTTCTAGCGTTATAAGTCTCTAGGCTTACCGCTGTGCCATTGGAGGGGGTTGGTACAAACGTTAGATGAACGAACTGTTTATACGCCTCTGTTTATTAGTTTATTCAAAATATATTTATAAGTCAACTGTACGACAACAGTGTAAGCGCCGAAAAGGTATGACGTGTAATAATAATTCCCATAATAATTTATCCCCTTTATACTCTTCAACGAATGTTCTTGTTATATTTAAAACACAGTTACACGACACCGTACATGCTACTGTAAAAATAAAATGATAAGACAAGTGAGAGTTAATATTGTTACGTCTTTGTTCGTTTGTTAATTTCCCGTAAAATTTCTTCCCGAAAAACTTCAGCGATACAAGTTCTTTTTTAAATAAAACTAGTTTATTCTTTCTCAATACAACTTTGCGATACACAGAATTTCCACAGTCACTTTCACTTAAACACACGCTATAATTCACAACGATTCACGCACTTTACTTACGACTTGACTCGATTATCTGTTATATAAAATAAAATAGGTTTTGATACAACTAATTACCCTTTTTCAGAAGATAACTTTAATATTCTGGCAGCTGGTCTAACCTAAAGCTAATAACCAAATAAACTTCCTTTATTCAACAACAAAACACTCAACTAAATAATGCAATTTGTTTTCCTGTTAAGTATGTTATTTTGCCATGTTTTTTTTACTGCACCATTGTTTATTTCTTTGTATTGAACATTTCTTTATATTACAAGTAACGGTTCTCAATTACTGTTTTTATTTTAGAGTATGCTGATGATGGGATTGGTATATTAAGAAACGTCTATTGCTGTAAATAAACCTGTTGAGAAAAATGTTTGCTATATCGTGGTGCTTCTTTCTTATAATCAAATTAGCAGAGGCTCGCAAAACGTTTGCGGTCAAATTAGTATCTTTATTGCAACAGTACTTCCTTAAACACAAGATTGCTAGAAGAATATAAAGAATTCATCAAACACCGCAATCTATAAGTCCACTTGTCTTAGGCCTAACATCAGTTAAGCCTTTATTACATACGGCCTATATTCGATTAAGAGGTAAATTAACACTGTAACTTGTTTACGTCATTTGCTTCAGTTTAGTTAGGGCTAAACTTTACCGGTCTTAATACTATCAATGTTATTCTATGACCTCTAACATTAGACCTTTTTAAAAACTTTGATCAGCTGTTGTATAAAATGTCTACTAAAGTATATATACATCCGCCTTTTGTTTACATCCGTTGATATGAAGTGCGCGCGCATTTTCAGAACAGACAGAAACTGAGTATTATTATAATAGATTAAGGTTTCTGCCCAGTGAATCCATTGGAAGAAGTACCTGTTTTGTTTCAGAATTAGTGATACAGCTATAAGAAACATTGGTGATAGTCTGAGTAGAAAAATGAAAGAAATTACAGATAATTACTGCTTATCGTCAATCCAAAGTCTTGAAATAGATTCTTATGTCACAAAAACATATAATAGTAGTAATGAAGCTACAGGATTTACAATTCGCGGTGATAAAAAATGTCAAATATGTACTTCTACATTCAGAAGAAATATGACGGATATGAAATGCTCTTATTTCGACAAGAAATCATTGAGTGAAGCTATATTGTGCTATCTGCTTTGTACAACGTGACGAATCGAACCCCGGATTTTAGAGTTGTAAGTCTTTAGACTTACTGCTGTCCCACAGAGGGACAAAAAACCATAGACTTAAGTATTATACTTGCATGCTAAATTGCTTAATTTTCTGTCTTCCGGTGGGACAGTGGTAAGTATACGGATTTACAACGCTTCGGTAGACATAGCAGACAGTCAGACATGGCTTGGCTATAAGAAAAACACGCACATGCTTAATTTTCGATTATCAATATGTTGGTCATATTAAAAATAAATGCCATGTATAAAAAGAAAATGTCAAATTCCTTTTATGGGCTTAAATGATTTTTATGATAGCTTTAAAGAGCCTTATTTCTTTTCTGCACCTCTTAAAAATTTAGAGAAAAAATAATAAATTAAACTAAATAGTCTTCCTAGATACTTCGATGTTACGCAATATAATAAAAAAAGAGTTACAAAACACCTACCTGAGTAATTCGATGCTGATAGAAATTGCAAGTGGGTCATACCATAGTTACAACTGGCTGCGGACAGAGAATTTTGATTTGACTAGGAGGTTTGGGTTTAAGTATCTGGATCACACGCCTTAATTACTGAATATACATTGCTGAAAGCAATTACGGAGTCATCGGACTTTATTCCAGCTATGATAAAATGTAACTACTGTTACTATGTAATGCATGCAAATAAACTCAAGGTATTAGTGATATTGTCACGACAGCGGAAGTCAAGTAACGCTGGTAACACGTGATGAGTTTCTAGAAGGATCATGAAGGCTCGAGTGTTTGCCAGACGCCCTCTATTTTAATATATAAGCCCGGCAAATAATGTGGAGATAATAATTGCAGATAGAGAGATATAGAGACAGATAATTGAGTCAAGTGAGCGGTAGTGA
>NW_013666212.1:337665-361907 GCF_000517525.1 Limulus polyphemus
AAAGAATAAACTAGTTTTAATTAAAAAAAGGACTTGTATCGCTGAAGTCTCTCGGAAAGAATTTTTACGGGAAATTAACAAACGGCCAGAGACGTAACAATATTACTTAAGAGCACTAATTGTGCGTTGCTATAGTTAGGATATAGAAAACTCTGAGTTCTCTTCAACTGTACTGAAGTGCCTTCAAGCTTTTCTTTTGCGTTTCATTCATGCTGATGAGACAAGTTATTCCTGTACTACTATGACACCAATATGTATCTTTAAAATTACAAATGTTGTAGGTTTTTTTTTTTTGGTCAATTGGAATAATTTTATTTTCACTAAGACTTTGTATTATAGTATGTGCAGAATTGACGTTAGCTCCCACTTGAAACTTATGGTGTTTCTTATATTATGTTTACCTTTATCCTTTATATTAATTATCTGCAACAGGCACGACTAAACTCAATTATTGTATTTTGGCACTAGTGTATAAAGTTAAAATCATAAATGTTTGTCGAAACACGTAGAGTCGTCAACTTTTTGAAGGCCATAGATAGGCCTAAATAAAATGTTTTCAATTGTGTACCAGTTTTAACGTTGAATATTATTTATGATTTTAACAACTAAACTCGTCTCAAAACCACATATTAGACTATAAATGTTTGTAACAGGAATGTTTATACATATATATATATGTATATTGAAGAAATTCTTATTTTACAGAATAAAACCATTTACTCATCTGGTCAAACAATGTGGAAATCTGATTTATACACGTAACTGAGTTCTACCCAATAACATTTCATGAAATATGTGCTGTCTGAACTGAAAAAGTTGTCAATCACTCAAGCAACAATGATAAACGTGACTGAGTTATAACCAATAACATTTCATGAAATATGTGCTGTCTGAACTGAAAAAGTTGTCAATCACTCAAGCAACAATGATAAACGTGACTGAGTTATAACCAATAATATTTCATGAAATATGTGCTGTCTGAACTGAAAAAGTTGTCAACCACTCAAGTAACAATGATATACGTGACTGAGTTTTAATCGCTAATATTTCATAAAAATGCACTGTCGGGACTGAATATTACTTAACAAAGTGGTATTCATAAACAGTTTGCATTCTGCAATTAACACCTGGTGGAAGATATATATATTTTCTAGAATAAGATAAAACTGCAGTTGTCCAGAGATAAGGTATTGAAATATGATCAGAAACTTGCAGGTTTAAAATTTGTCAAAAGAGGTCGCTTTTTAAGTTTTACAAACTCAAGTGGAATAATATTTTTCTTTCACTAAATAAACGTTTTTCTATCTTTTGTCTCTGATTATATATATAGAGGTTCGATTTAATAGTCACTGTCACAAGATACGTCATTTGTTTGCATCAAAGATATGAAAAATGAAGGGTTTGTGTTCCATAAGGTCGCTCTAAACGTTACCTGCTAAAATGTTAACATAGTCAAATCAGTCAACAGGCTTTATTTTTTATAAGATAAAAGTGAACACGGTTAGAAAAGCACGTCAAGACAGGTTAAACATGGCAACAATCTAACCTTTCTCGATACTATATTCCTGCCGATATTAACGTTTATCTTCTAGAGAATTCGGGCAAAGCATAGCCGGTAATATACGAGGGATGGGAGACGGAATAAAACCCGATTTCCTTTATTCACTAGACCGTAAATATCTCCAGCTACACACTGACCCCTAGTGGCAATGAATATCTCTTCAGTTTAAATATTATTATTATTTTGTTTCGCCCCTCGTCTTGAAAGGAATCGATGGTTTTCACACACTGACCTCCGATAAAATGAAAAAGAACTACTGTATTTATCTGCGAAAACACGAGCAAAAGGACACAACTTCCCTAAAAACCTGGTTTTAATTATCTCTATTTTTGTTGTTGTTATTGTCATACAGAAGAGAAGGTAAACTCGTGAAAGAACTTTCAACCGTTAAGTTTAATTTTCTTTCAACTACTCTAAGTAATAACATTGAACTAGTGATACTTCTTTTGATAAAACTCCAATTTAACTCGAAAACGTTAGATGTGATTGAGTATTATACAATAGTTTGTTTTTGAGCATGTATAGAAATATTTGAACCAGCTCTCCTACTATCTTTGCAGAATCTTTCACACGTTACCATTTTCTTCCAGAAAATTGCTAATTAATTAAGAAAAATGGGGACGTGTTATTATCCATTACAAGAGGATCTGTGTCTAGCTCTACCTGCATATGACAACACTAACGGATGTAATATTGCATCTCCAAGTTGTATGGCATATATAATGCTATGTTGTGCATATAAAAGTCAGTACTGATCGCTGCCCTAGCCTTTATGCCAACAACGCTATATCTATATCTTTATTCCGTAAAATTGAAGTTGAATCTGGTACCGGCCACATTCTAAATCTGTAAATATTTTATATCGACTGAAGCCTAACACTTCTGTGTCTGGTACCGGCCACATTCTAAATCTGTAAATATTTTATATCGACTGAAGCCTAACACTTCTGTGTCTGGTACCAGCCACATTCTAAATCTGTAAATATTTTATATCTGGCTCCGACTGAAGCCTAACACTTCTGTGTCTGGTACCGGCCACATTCTAAATCTGTAAATATTTTATATCTGGCTCCAACTGAAGCCTAACACTTCTGTGAAGACGACATACACCGTTTCATCAATCCACATGTTCTCGGCATAATCCTATTAATAATTGGTTAGAGGAACACATACCATTGGTGGTCTGGCATAAAGACCACTCTTATTAAATCAGTTTCTTATATTTTGTTTAGAAACTTGTCGTCCATTTGATGCTCTAAACAACTGACTTAGTTGATGAGCTGAGTCCTGCTGGTTACATCAAGACCAGTATTTTTGGTCTGAAGAAAAATCTATACTCTGCTAACTCCATTTTGTGAAATATGTAGCCTCTCTGCGATGACTTTCATGTTTCGTCCGCTTTAAATAGATGTATTGATCTCCTCATTACGGAAATGTTTTGATTGCGGTTATTACATGTTTCTCTATCAGTTTATGTCTCTTTACACATACTGCTTTTATTCAAACTTTTAACTTTTATTATGTTTTATCCACTTTTATGTACTACTAAAATGTAAGTACCAGATCATCTGATATTTGCTTTGCATAAAAATTGTCTATGACATTATACAATAGCAGTAGTTGTGCCTTGTCATAGCAATTAACCCATAACTGTTTTAAACAGCTATATTAAGAATAGTATTTTCAATACAGATGACTTTTATACAGTTTTCTTAATTACTTCCAATCTATGAAATTAGCTACTTAACTGCTATTAACTTACTTTGAAACTACCAACACTCTGAATACTAGTACTTAAAACACTCCTGTTGTTAGATATTAATTGCTACGTAAATAATAATTTGTAATAATTATTGCTCTTTATTGCATGAAACGGAATTACTGAAGCTAATTTGAAAATTTTACTGTACTACTTACTCTTGTATGCTTGATTTACAAAGACAAAATACCAATTGCTTATATTTCACTAATTGAAGATGATTCACCAATCTATCAAATAATTGTTATAAAGAACTGAAAACTTTGTCCTTCTTGAGCTCAAGTGCACATTACAGTAATATAGAAACTGGGGAGTTGTTCTAATCAAATCACATATACTTTAGATCGGCCTTGGGGGGAGGGGTCCTAAAACATTGCTGTTATGACTTTTTTGCTGTAGCTTTTATTACAGAATTGTTTTTATTCTTTATATCCAACCACAAATGTGATATAATAATTTAAAATGATGTTATTAATTGCTCTTGAATTTGATATTAGACAAGAGTGAAACAGTACTAATCTTAAAGGATATTTTAAAAACATCGTAATAATTGTAATTTTCTTAAAGTTATGAAATGCAAGAGGCACAAATTACAATGGATTTAGGAAATATTTATGAGATATTCTGCTTCCAATATATGGGACGTCTAATTTCAAAATTACTGTGGAGTAACACTCTTATAATATAGCAGTTTTCAAAGTAACTTTTTTAAATGTTAATGCCTATAGCCACCAAATTGGAAGTAATGACACAAATTCCTTAATTCATTAATTGTGATATAATTCGGAAGTGATAAGATTTACTTAAAACGAATTATGAAGTGCTGACTTTTTTATTAGTTCCAATAGAAACAATTTTGTACCTATTACTGTCAAAGCTGATGTCAAACAATATTTGAAAATCGCTGTGTTTAAGCCTAACTTTCAATATTTTATATTTCTTTCCAAAATTTCCCATTACATTATAAAACAAATATTTTTGATTTTATATATATTATCCTTAGAGCTAGATTTCTAGAAAACTATATAATTATTATCAAATTTATTGAATAAAAATCATCTTTAGGATATCAGCCGCACAAAATTAAAATTATGTATCATTGTAAGCCGGTAAATATGTAGGTTCAGTTCCACGTTCAGGGTAAGCGCCATGAAGTCGGGGTGAGGAGGCGGTATTGAGTCATATCCGTCCATTTTAAGAGCTTGTGCCGGATTCAAATTCAGATTCTAAATTGATATAAAAAAATCTGGAGTTAAGTACTAAATAAAAACTAAAATAAAATACAATTAAATCTAAACGTAATAATAATAAATAGCTCAGACGTAAAGGTTTTTGATTTCCTTAATAATGATACCAATAACTAGAATAAATACGAGAAAACTATATTTGTGTGAATTGTTCATAATAATACGCTGTCATATGATATATTAATTAATTTAAATTGACCTTTTCCACAATCAACACCCTCTAAATAAGTTGGTTCTTCCATAATGCAAATGCTGTCGCCAGGTCTGTGTACATTACATTAAAACGATTCTGGAGCCTCATTACATCGTTTCAGTCCATGTCGACACGTTTGGTCATGTTCTATCAGACCGCTGTGCAACTTGACAATAGTCTTGCAACACAGTTTCCATTACAGAAAGCCCTGTCTCAAGGCTGTCATGTTCAAATAACACCCCCCTCTCCCTGTGTCTTTCCATATTAATCTAATGTACGAGGATGACGGTTTCCTAGCTTCCGTTTCTGTTGTCTGATCGCATAGAAATCAATAGACAATGCGTTCGGCGACTTGACTGGAATGTCTTCTTTTAGAACAGCATGATAATTCGTTTCATTCTCCAACTGATTGTGGCATGCGATGAATAAATTGGTATGATATGACGTGGAAGCAACTTACGTACACGTGACTTGTGTTGCTTTTCCACCAGAGATTTTCTTGATTGTGTTGTGCACTGTTTCCTGCGACAAGTAGAAAGCTTTTGCACTGACTTTTGTGTTCGAGGATTCTCACCTGTTAAAACATACTTAACTTTGTTTACTTTGTCGGGGGTACGACTTGTTGCAGGTCTCTTTTTGGATGATGCTGGTGTCCTAAGTTAGTCCTTTGATTTCCAATACCATTACGTATAAGGGATTTCCCCTTTTGAAAATTCTAACTTCCTTATCTGGGCACATCTTTATGATCTGAGTATATAAATATTTTTTACCAGAAACAACTGTTACATGATCTTCCCAAAAGCGATACATTTTCGGTGGCATCACACTACCAACGTAACGCCAAACAATGTCAAATATAGTTCTAAATTATACATTCCGTTACATCGCAATTGTGTATCAGCTTTTTATTACATTACTTTCTAATTTGCCTATTTAAAGTCGTAGTATAGTATATGTATAAGATGAAGTAATGGAGCTTTATTTATCTTGAATTTTAATTCAGAAAGAAAAAGGAGAATTAACCTGACTTAACAATTAGAGATTTGTAGTAGAGTTATAATTTTATGATGAAAATTACGAAATTACTTAAAGATTCATAAACAAGATTTCAAAAATCATAAGGAATGATCATATTTTTAGTTACACCACAGACTAATGTTGTAATTTGTTTTCTATGTACTTTAACTTGATTTTATAACGTGAAGATTGTTTCAGAATCTGCATATACCATGAAAGAACGCAGAATTAAGCGTGTGAGATTTGCTAAATGTTAAAGTGTCAAACTTTGTTTACATGTCCCACTAGCAGCTCCTCTCCATCCGCTAGATGTCTCTAGTGAATAGGACTTTCCAATGGGTTTCACTGGGTTTGTTAGTTTGTTTGCAATTAAGCACAAAGCTACACAATGGGCTATCTTTGCTCTGTCCACCACGGGCATCGAAACCCGGATTCTAGCGTTGTAAGCCCGCAGACATACCGCTGTGCCACTGGGGGGGGGGGAGCATTTCAATGGGAGTTTAAAGTCTGTATATCTAACCTTAGTCTGTGGTTATACGTAAAAAGAAGAATCAAATACGAACCATTTCTGTATAAAATAATGCATTTATTTGGCAATATTAAGAGAAGCAAAAAGTAATTTACCTTCTGAAAGAGTGTTAAAGCATAATATTTAAAACAAGTGAAAGTATTGTTTGTATTTCTGATTTGAATGATTAACAAGAAAACACAAACTTTGATAAGAATTAAACTGTTCACATTCTTGCAAAAACATACTTACGTCTGGCTAGTTAGGAAAAAATACATATAATTAATTTCCTACTTAATTTTCCTTCGATAAAGAGAATTTATTCACTGTTCGCTTTTGTTATGTTGAAACGTAAATACGTGATCTCTTTGTAGTAATAGACATTTCTTTATTTTTGCAGTATTTTTCATAAACAAAATTCTGAGAGTTATTTCTCACACAAAACTGTATATTCACGAAGATTGAGTTATATTTATTTGCGATGATAGGATCAATGGAAAATGATTCCTTTTCAAATAACAAAAGAAATGAAATATTGCAGTGACTCTGTAAATAATTTTAAACATCTAAGTTTTAATTCGCCCAATAAATTCGGGCTTCCAGTAAAATAATTGAGCAAGTAATATGTTACACCTTATCAGAATTAACGTTGCGAAAGTGACGAAAACACGAAAATATGTAAAACAACCCAGTATAACAACAGCGATACTACAATCCCTTATTTTTACATTTATTTTCGGGATACACATCCAGCTATATTAGCAATTCAAATTATATTGGTTTAAAAAGCTTATTAATCAAAAATAGGAGATATTTGTTTTAAAACAACGACATATATCTGGGGCCATCATTCACTAGTTGATTTTGTCTGAAAAATTGTATTCAAATACTGATCCAGGAAAGTCCTGAAAAAGTATAATAATAAACAAAACATTAAAAGATCGTGCAATTATATTTTACATGCAATTAAAAAACTGTAGCCTATCAGGTTTCAAGGTATCTATTATAAATTATTATTACATTAAGATTTGTTTCTAATTAAGCACAAAGCTACACAATGGGCTATCTGTGCTCTGCCCACCACGGGTATCGAAACCCGGTTTCTAGCTTTGTAAGTCCATAGACATACCGCGGTGCCACTTGAGGCAAAATTAAAGTACACAAATATGTTTGTAGATAAGTAATCAGAAATAAATTCCGTTTAAAGTTATGCAGTTGAAAAAGTAGCCTGTTTAATGTTTAATCAGTGGAATATTTTCTCACACCTTTTTATCGTCTACTTGTTTAAAAAGCTATTCGTGACTAGATATCACATATGATTTGATTTCGTGTATTTTATACAAGAGTCATCTCTTTATTATAAAAAACATGCTTATTTTTATAGATGTTTTTGCAAGTATAAATATAGTTAAAACATCTCTCGGAGATGTTTAAAATTTTTGCATTTTCGCAGCAGTCAAGATGGAGCTGTTAACTTAGACATTTTTCAAGTGACTCCACATCATCTTCTGTAACTATATTTGAACCTTAGGTTCTTCTGACTGATTTCATTAGATTTCTGAACGGTGTTTTTGTTTTGAAAATAAAACTTACTCTGATGTTTCTTCCATGTGTTAATCATGTTCATAGTCAATTATAGTCCTCCATATTCTTCTAAACTCGAAACAACTTAAGCTGATGAATTTAGTAAGACCAAACGAACGTTGCAAGCTAAGTTTTGCTACTACGTGATTCTTGGATACTTGCAAGTAGACCTATTAAAAAAGACACTAGAGCGTTTAGGTTTACTGAGGTTCTAAGTTTATACTAGCCATCCCATTTCAAAATATGCTTCAAGGTCCCTGTAAAACGTTGAAATGTAATAATTTGTTTAGAATAAACACAATATTTTGATAAAGAATAACAATTTTAGCATGTAATTTCTCCTCCTCCCGAAAAACAACAACAATAATATTGTTCGGTAAGAAAAATTCGAGTTATTTCATCTTATGTAAA
This sequence comes from Limulus polyphemus, assembly GCF_000517525.1. NCBI lineage: Eukaryota > Metazoa > Arthropoda > Merostomata > Xiphosura > Limulidae > Limulus > Limulus polyphemus. The sequence goes on from NW_013666212.1 coordinate 345,946, forward strand.
ATAGTAAAACTGTAAAAGTGATCTTGGTTTACTTTCATTTTTAATCTATAAAATTATATAAACGCCTAACAAACAAAATAGCTTAAAAATTACCTAAAATAATGTCAGTTACAGGGACCTTGTTATATTTCTCCAATGCTTTTACAAGTTGTTTAGCAGTGTATTGTATTTTTTCTTCTAAAGTAATATTATCGCCAAATGTCTCCCTTTTACGACGGCGACGACCAAGAGCCACAACTGTTCCTGTTATAATAGTAGTTAATGCTGTTAGTCCTGCAATTCCCAATATTCCAGGAAGTAGAAAACCTAGAAGGAAAAGAGGTAAGCCAAGGATGCCGATAAATAGGAACGTGGACAAAAACGGTATGAAATAGAGTTCTGTTCGTCCGAAAGAAATTCCATAATCACCCTCATCGTAATCGTAGTCATAGTAACGAGCTCTTGTTACATCCTTGAATTCATCAGCTTCTGGTACATAAAACTTAGTAGAATTGCTTTCCGAGAAACCTAGAAGGAGTAGGAAGTTGACACTAAGGAACAAAAGCGTCGTCTCCATCTGGATAAGTAGTCTGCCTGGATAAAGAAAGGAGAACATGTTTCTGTTTAGTAACAACTAATCAACTTAATATAATTACGTTACGCCAAGTCTGCCACAGCAGATAACTAGTTGGATTAAGTCCTAGCTAACATACAATTTCCACAACAGACTGAATAACTAAATCGTTTTACTTCCCAGTTAACTGACAATTTCCACAACAGGCTAGGTAACTAGATGACTTTACTTTCTAATTAACTGACAGTTTTTACAACAGGCTGAGGTAACTAATTAATTTTAATTCCTAGTTAATTGACAACTTTTACAACAGACTGGGGTGACTAGTTGGATTTACTTCCTAGTCAATTGACAATTTTCACAACAGGCTAGATAACTAGTTGGTTTAACTTCTTAGTAACTGACAATTTTTACAACAAGCTGAGGTAACTAGTTGGTTTTACTTCCTAGTTAGCTGACAATTTTTACAAGCTGAGGTAACTAGTTGGTTTTACTTCCTAGTTAACTGGCAATTTTTACAACAGGCTGAGGTAACTAGTTGGTTTTACTTCCTAGTTAACTGACAATTTTTACAACAAGCTGAGGTAACTAGTTGGTTTTACTTCCTAGTTAACTGGCAATTTTTACAACAGGCTGAGGTAACTAGTTGGTTTTACGTCATAGTCAACTGACCATTTCCACAACAGGCTGAGTAACTAGTTGGTTTTAATTACCAGTTAACTGACAATTTTCACAACAGGCTGAGAAATGAGTCGGTTTTACTTCCTAGTTAACTAACAATTTCCACAACAAGCTAGGTAACTAGTTGGTTTTGTTTCCCAGTTAACTGACATTTTAATGCCTTCAAAATAAGGACCTCAATTAGATAGTCATATAAATACCTCATACAAAGAGAGACATTTTACCGAGCCAGTACGACAGTAATGGATATGGTTAGATAACCGAAAACAAGAAGTGCTAACTAAGTAAAACTTCGAAAAAGCAGATAACTTAATCGAACAAAACTGTAAACAAAAACTGTTCTATTAGATAAATGTTACTTAGATGTACAAACACCTTAAACAATTAAAATCCAGTTATTTCATCACACATAACATCTTTTATGGTTGTCGGAAGTTGTTATTTTTTAACTCTTTGTACTATTAAAATTTTAATTAAATGGAATTTTTAGCCTAAACATACATATTGCGGAAGAAGACGATCATTAACATTGTACAAAGTAATATAAATAAGATTCAATGTTAATATATCTCCACTTAAATTTGATATTCTTCATATACAGGGGTCCTCTGGTGGGTTAGCGGTAGTTTAGGAACTTTGAACGCTAATATCCGGAACTCAGTTCCCCGCGGTGGACAGAGGGCATATTGTGTAGCTTTGCACTAAGGCAAACCAGTGTCATATTCTTGGATTGTTAAAGCAGCATTTGTGAAACTTATGCTTTTGTTCTTGGAAAGAAATTTGAAAAAGCACAATATATTTTCATTTATTTACATATTACTAGTTTTTACTCGAAACCAAATATTTTGAAAATGAAAAATAAAAAGTTTAAGGTTTGTTTGTTGTTAAGCGCACATCTACACAATGGATTTTCTGTGATGTACTCACCGCGGGTACTGAAACCCGATTTTTAGGTTCGTAAGCCCTCAGACTTACCGCTGAGCCGCAAGAACAATAAAAACATTATGTTTTAAATTAATGAATTTTGAGACTGCTTTAAAATTAACTAGTTCGTCATGTAACATAAAAAGTGTCATCAACAGGTAAATTATAATTGTCATTGATGGAAACTTTCATAACGTTTATTACTATTATAACAGGAACAGGACCAATGAACACAGATTGCGCAAAAACATAAATAATTCCTAAACAAAAAACGTTTATAATAAAATATACGAAACTATTTGCGAGATTTTGTGTCAACTTTATTCATCAGGAAAATATGAATTTTGGGAAGGTTATTATGTTAAACCTATAGATAGAAAATCTAACTTTATCTTTGCTTAACTGTTTTATGATGAATTTGAAGAAACAAAACAAATGTTACTTAAACTTTCATTAGAGAAACATACAAAATGATCACTTATTGCGTCATTTTATTTCCAGATTATATTGATTAAGTTTTTGAATATATAGATTATTGGGATTATGAATTTAAAGATTTTTTTAAATATCCCAAATGGTTGATTGATTTTTGTTTGAGATACGGATTCCCACTGACATGTTAGAATTAAAAGTAATCATGTTATGTTTAGTGTGAATGAATGTAATTTTTCAACTTCGTTAATTGAGTCACTGATCCTTTGCAACGTATGTTTCTGGAAAATAAATGAGTTGTTACAAAAACCATGTTTTCAAAACTAAAATTCCCATTGTAAATGCTCTCACGGTAGAGCAGTCTTGTAATTTAATTACTTTTAAGTCAACATGAAAGTTTTGTATAAGATTAAGTAAATTATTTTGTACTGTCAACAATAGATTTTAATATTTTGCTGAATTCTCATGACCTAGTAGGTAGCATGTTCGGTCTGTTAATATGAAAGTTCATGGTTCGTGAACGTTGTCGCAAACTACGCTCTGCCCAGTGAGGCCGTGGGTGTATTATAAAGGTGATTGTTAAATCACAATATTCGATAAGACAGAAGTAGTCTAGGAACTGGTGATAAGTGATGCCGAATAGTTACCTTTCCTCTTGTCTATCAGTTCAGTTATGGGCAAGTAAATCTATGTGTAGCGTTGGACGAAATTTATGAAATACACAATAAAAATGTAGCCTATACGACATTTGTATCAATTCTGATTATTTCAGTTGTTGTTGTTGAGGAACCTGAAATGTCATATTTTAGGTGAATTTTCTAAAATTAAAGTCAGACATCAATCAAACTTACCCCTGAAGGAACTGTTACCTTGTCAACCTCTTTAGAAGATGTTTCTTTGACTTAGAACTTATGGAGTGCATATTCGTTGTTAAGTAATTATACAATGTCAGTACTACATACTGTCTTCACAAAGATGATAAAAACCCAATACACTTACGGCTTTTATATTGCTTGATAGGCTTGAGTGAGACTTTTACTCAACAAACCACGACAATGACTAAAAATTTGTGGTTATTGCGGATATTCAGAAGAATGAGACACTCAGGATCTTAGGAAAGCTCCACCCTGAGGTTAACTAAAAAATACATACATATATATATATATATACAGTATGCCTTCTTTCAAAGCAAGTGATGCTTAACAGAATTAGCTTATGTAGGTTCTGTGATACGGTGGCCTAGTCCAACTAAGAATTCGTGCCAATGTCCTTTGTCTGTTTTTTTGCTACTACAATTAAATGTTACGTAAACTGTGATTTAGTTACGTTATCTAACATTAAGAAGTAGAAACTGCGCTTTTATCTATTCTCATTATTTCTTAAGATTGATAAACGAACACTGTCTCAAGCAAGTGTTCCTGAAAGTTTTATTAAAAGCTGCTTTCTCGTTTAATTGGCCTAACTGTATTAGAATACCCCAGGTTCAAATTTGTTTGTACTAGATATTGCTCAAATCAATGGTTTCGTTTGCCTTTGGCTTAAAATTTGATTTCAGATGTCTCATGTTAGTTTTTCTATCCACATAGATTTATTTGTAGATAAAAAACGAACAGTTTGTTGGCTTTGATATTATTGGTTCCACTTTTCTAACCATTGTGCCCCTCAGTAGCTCAGCGGTAAGTATGCAGGACTAAACTAAAAACAGGGTTTCGATACCTCTGGTGGGCAAAGCACAGATAGTTCACTGTGTAGCTTTTTGCTTAACAAAAAAAACAACCCTAAATATTATTTAGATATAAATTATTTTCGAGATTATATATATTAATAAAATGTTTTTGTTCATTTAAACTCTAAGCTAAAATAGTATTTAGATTGTTTATTTCTGCTTAAACGCAAAACTACACAACGAGCTAACTGTAATTTATCCTCAAAGGATATCGAAACCCAGTTGTCAGCATATAAGTCCTTGAGGAGGTGACATAGACATTAAAATAAAGATAGATGTTAGCGGCAAAAGATAATTGAGAAATCAAAATGTATGCTATGATATCATTGTAGATACATTAGCCCCCGGAGGCTCAGCGTTATGTGTGTGATACCCCCACTGTGCATTGCATCGATAGCCCAATTATGTAATTTGCGCTTAACAACAAACAAAAAAAAACATTACACTTACAGCATTCTCAAAATTACGAAAAAGTGAAGTTTAATAACGATGACTGTCAAATCATTTTTGAGATAAACAAAGATTTTTGGTAAGCAATGATGAAAAGTCAGCTCAGCTCTGTTGTTAGGTCTTAATAAACAAACACAAACTAAATTATAAACAGTAACAAATTTCTAAAAAAAAACGAAGAATATATTATTATTTTATCCAATAAACACAACGATAAAGAGAATCTACACATGGAGAAACATCGTTCCTGGATAGAAATGAATTTCAGTTTTGTTTTTAGAAACCAGTTTTTAGAACTGTGAAAGTGTGAGTCTGATAAAGTTGGTTATAAAAAGAACTGTGAAAGTGTGAGTCTGATAAAGTTGGTTATAAAATAGAACTGTGAAAGTGTGAGTCTGATAAAGTTGGGTATAAAAAAGAACTGAAAAGGTGTGAGTCTGATAAAGTTGGTTATTAAAAAGAACTGAGAAAGTGTGAGTCTGATAAAGTTGGTTATAAAACAGATTAGAGAAAAGTAGTGATATAACTATTTCATGACTTTCATAACAACGAGAAATCTGCTAGTCTTAAAATACAATAAATCAAATTTCCATCAAGAAATTGATTGTATAAATGTTTGATGATTTTGCATTGATAGAACTAGCCTATTAATATGAAATTTAAGTAGTTACTGTATGACGGATAATACAATAATATTAATGATTGTGATTTGACGTTTCTTTATTTGAAGAACATTTTGTCCAATTAATTACAAGAATTCAGCTAGATTTCAGCCATTATATTTTAGCTCTAACTATTATTTTACATAATGAGCACTCATAGTTTGTTCTGGTTGTTGTTATTACTGGTGTCTCTCATAAATGAGGAATTATTTTCACGAGCTGAGATTCAAAACTAACCGTTCAAGCATTATAAAATCTAATTCTTTATGTTTTTTTTACTGTGTTCGCAGAAAGGTATTGTGTTACGTAATTTGAGTAACCAGTTACATGTCTCAAAAAGTATAATATAAAATACTTGAATGTAAACAGCAGCGCATGATCTAATAGTGCTTTATAACTGTTTTACTGACAGAAAAAAAGAACTAAAACAATACAGTCATATATATTTTATTTAAAAACAAATGTCACCGAGGTTTAAAGAACACCAGTAAATGTATTTTATGTTTAGGCAGGTTGAAGTCTCTTGTTTAACAAACAATACAAATATTACTAATACTAAACACACTAAAATCTAGTCTTAACTAGATGCTTGAACTTTACATACTCATCTTTAACAAAATACTTTGTTTTTGCACTAGTTAAAAAAATTAATTGAAGGCCTTAAATGCTTAATTATATTTTGATTTAGAGATAAAACCACTGTTGGTTCGTTGTCTCTTACATATATGATTTTCATAAGTAATATGCTTTAAAGATGTGCACAAATTATACAGTAAATTTGAAACATTGTTAACGAGACGTCGAAAACTTCATATTTTCAAATGTCTTCCTATAATATCAGGTTATATAGAAAGATGACTGTTTTAATTACTATATGTTAGATAGAGGTTTTGGTTCTTCCGGACGGAACGTTTAACAGCGGTAGTTGTCGTGGAAAGTTTGGAATGTGAACCGGGTGTCGCATCATAAATCTTCTCCTACTAATCTCTTTTTTATTACACCCAGGTACCAAATACACATTTCATTTCCTTCTTAGTAACATACAGAACACGTATGTTGCTATGAGAAGTGTAAAACATTAATTACATTCTGTCATAAATCTTCTCTTACTGGTTTTTGTCTACTAGACCCGTGTATCACATAGATAATTCAGGTACAGTTTGTGACGCACGTACCCAGTAAACTTATCACAGTAAGTGGTCCCCTTGGGTACGTTGACTTTCAGGCCCAAGTCGTTTGGTTCGTGTACCTGAGAACGTGAAACCTATGATTAAAGGCGTGGCTGCTGAGACAAGTTCAGAGTTTAAATTGCATATTTTTCTTTCCATTCTCTTTACTTTCAAATACAAGAATATTTTGATTTCTATATTTCTCTTGAGTCAATAACCTGTGGGCTTGGTGCTATCGGACGAAAGGCATTTTTTTGATTACTTTTTTTTGCATCACAGTTACTTTTTACTTATTCAAAGTGAGACGTAATGGAACCTATATATTTGCACAAGAGAGTTTCGTTAAACCTTTATATGTTTAATCTCAGTAATTAATTATTTTATTAACTTTATCACAGGCATTTCTGTTTTTGAGTTTGAAAAATCAAATAAGTTTTTAATATTGGGTCAGCAAGTTCTTGTGCATTTAACGTTATACACTTATTTTTAGGTTTATTCACGCATAAGAATATATAAGAATTGTTAAGGCTATAGTTTCCTTATTTTTCAAAAACGTAGAATTCAAGAACTAAAAGAGTAAAAAAAAGGAAATTTAAAATATGTAGAGCGTGCCACAAATTTCATCAAATAAACTGCATTTTGAAAAGGTTTTTCGTTGTACAAAACTTGAAGATAGCTTTGATATACGGAAACATCTGTTAGCTGAGTTCTTGCACAGATCTTAAAATATAAAGTTCATAAAGCTTCAGCAGATATTTCTTTTGCAGCATCTCAACCAAAAATTGGTCCATTTATTAACGCTATTTTCAAGTTTTGAACAACTCGACTTTCAAGATCTACGTATTTACATGTGCCAAAGTTTCCATTTATCAACGTTATATTTTAATATCTGTGCAAGAACTCAGCTAACAGATGTTTTCGTATCTCAAAGCAAACTATAATTACTTTTTGTTGTAACTACCGAAGAGATCGAATCCCGAATTTTAGCGTTATAGCTCCTCGAACTTATCGAGAAATCATCGCGCAGGAACTACATAAATTACTCTCAATTAAACATGAAGGACATGAAACATAATGTTGACTATGACTAATTGTAGTTTTTAGCATTGTTATTGTCGTCTTTCACTTTGATTGAGATTTTTCATTATATCAAAAGTATTTTTAACCATGAACCCCTTTTGTGCTTATAAGCATTGCGTTACTTGTGTTTAAACACCGTGAAATATTTGCTACGGTGGTTAACCCTACAAACCTTGGTTGTATGTTCTTTAGCCAAAGGGGTCTCGTCGTGTTTTTTTAATTTCATCACACTTGTTACGTATTATAATTTCAAATGGTCTGAAATTGAGTTAAATGATACTTTAAATTTAGTAGTTAAACTGTACTTTGGATTTAGCAGTTAAGTAAAATATCCGTCACACACAACTTCAGCAATTATTCGACAGACACTTGCTGAGTAAATTTGGAACTTACTCTGAAATAATTTAATGCTATTTACCAAAAATATAATTTTGAAATACGTGCACATAACGCCATTAAATATTTTAGTGCTGATATTGATCACTTGACAGTGTATGAGCAAATACGTCAATAGATTTTCCTAGAATAAAATTAAATAAAACAAATATATATATTTCTTACAAATTATATGGAATGAAATATTTACAACTTAAAACCTCAAAATTTGAAAATCAAATGAGTGTTACAGCAAATAGCTGGAAGTTTTCAAAGTTAAGTAATACACGAAATACGAGTTTATGAGATCAGTACAACATTCAAAACTGCAGGTCATTCGCAATTAGATGTAGACTTGTAAGATGTAAAAAAGTCATGCAACATATAGCCCTAAAAATAATAATACCAACTTAAGAAAAAACGTATTTAACGTGTTCATCACGAAGAAAAAAAACATATTTAACATGTTCATTACGAATAGTCCCCCCAGTGACATAGCAGAATGTCTGCGGACTTATAACGCTAGAAACCGGGTTTCGATACTCGTGGTGAGCAGATCACAGATAACCCATTGTGTAACTTTGTCCTTCACTTCCAACAAACAAACATTACGAATAAAAAATATTATAGTTAACTTCTGATCAAAGCACGCTACCTACATAGATTAGAATTAAAGATTAACACAGTAATGAATATAGTTAATTTAATGATACCGTTCTAACCAATTTAATGCGAATCATATAACAAGAACTTATGAAGAACGACATTTTGAATAAACGTATACTTCTTTCCAGTGTAATGGTTCCCTTTTACTCCAGAAATCGTTTTTGAGCATCTAAAAACATAGAATGAAATCACTAAAGGAAATTTTGTTCTCAGAAATGAAAAACCAACCTTAAATAAAATATTTCACATTGCCTTTAACTAGCTATTTCTGAACTTTTTCTGGATATAACCTTTCAGATTTGTGCTTTTCTTCACTACTTTCAGAACCTGGTTGAACTTTATATTTAATCATTCCTGCACATCTTACTATATTACATTTTCTAATAAATTTCAACACATATTTTTTCATTATAATTAAGAAGCAACTCGGACAGCTTTATTAAAAACTAATGTGGCACTGTATCACTTTAGTACTGTTTTAAAATTCAAAGCATTCTTATTTTTTAAATACGCCACTTCATATGACTGTTAACATTATCTCTCCATTTATATTTTCATATATTGCCTCCTAACATTTACCCTTTTGATTTTGTTTGAGTTATACACCGAATGGTGGTGTTTGAAGAACACATTTACATAAAAGGCATAATTAAAGGGTACAGTTTTCAGACTGAAACAAGAAAAATTTTATTTGATCTTTAAAATACCAAACAACTAAATTGAGTATAATATTTTTCTCAGACAATTATTAGTTTTGTTAAATCTTTTTCTTTTATTTGTTTTATTTCCACTTATGAATTTATTTGCACAATACTTTAATTAACCAAAGTTTTCACTTTGAAAAAAAAACAAATTAAAAAACTTAAATCAACTTAAAATATGTGATGCTTTTCACTCAGAATACTTATTTATAATCAAAAAGTCAATTCTTAAATTATAAATTTGTGTTACCAGATTATATAAAACATGTGTTTCATGTTTATCTGTCCCCTTTCAAGATCTAGCAGTTGGAAACCTGAGTAAAAACTTAAAACCTAAATAAGAAAATTGCTGATGTGAAAACGTACAAGAAAGGTCTCGGGTTATTTTCCACAAGCTGTGGTTACAATAGTCTAAAATATGTCTCACAATCAACCATCCATGCAAGTATAACTAACCATTGTTACCATATAAACGATTATTCTGACAGGTGGAGCTCCCATTTGCTTTGTAAATATTTGTTGACGTCCAAAGAATTGGAACTCAAGAACTCCAGGTTTCCAGGTCAAAGAAGAATACAGTGATTATTTAGTGGAACCAGGTCGTATGACTTGTTGCATTCTTAAAACACACACACTTATGTGTATAGAATACAAGGTTCTTGTAATGTTTTTGTAGCTTGTTCGCACATCCAATAAAATGAATAATATTTATCAAAAGGCAATAATTATTGGTGGGTATATCAATGATACCATGAAAAACACGAATTCCTTGATTCTTGATGACTTACTTGATTTTTAGTTATGAGAATAAATTTCCAGCTGTATATCGTGAAGCACCTACCAATTCAAAGAACTTGACAGGTGCTATCTGACAGTAAGTAGCCATGTTTAATTGTGGACAGCTTTGTTCAGCTCTATATAACGTGAGCTCAAAATTGCAAGCCATTATTGACATGAATGGTGGCTGCATTGATCATTTCCCGTATTCACAGCTTCCTTCGGCTGTCTATCATTTCATCCTTTATTTGGTAAATCCTCAAAAAATTATCTTTCTATTACTAATATGATTTTATTAAAGTTACAACACGCTAAGAAATTTCATGAGGTGTTTATGTTCAAATAAACCAATAATAATATTGTTACTTTATTCTGAGTTCTGTGACTTCAGTAACAGCTTGTAATATTCTTAGAAGTGTTCGTACTTTTTGATTTATGACTTCAAATTCACATGATTGAAAAGTTTGGACTCTTACAAATAAAAACATACATGTGATAAACTTCAACATTTGCTATTAAAAGCTAACTTAGAATTAATCTGAATGTAGCTTTAAACTATTTTAACTAAACACTACCTAAATCATATGTTTTGTGAAGCTTACTACTCATTACCAAGGTTGACAAAATTATTCTTGCTTTCATAATTATTTGTCTCTTAAAATAGCTTCTATAATCAGTCACTGGAACCATACACATCGAGAAAGTTCAATACATTATGTTTACAAACAAACGTATGAGAAACATATATTATAATAAATATAATACTAGAGTAAAAAAGGGATTACAATATAATAGTAGAAACAAAAGTCCCCATAAAAGTATTTTTACACTTAAAATAAATATAGACGAAAATAATTTAAGTTGCTAATTAATATTAGGTCATCATTTGAAATCATTGGTGCATTTTGATTATCATGATGTTATGGTTTTGAAATGTTTTTTCTCGATGTTTTCATATATAGATGAAGCATAAAGATTTACATACACCAGCTTATAACTCCATGAAATATATGGTAAACTGTTTTTCATGCGTCTATTAGTTCTCCAGCTCACCTTACCAAGCGGTTAGTAAAAGATTATGTCTTTTAAAAATATATATCCATATTTGACATCAGTCTTAATATAAATGGAACAAATACTCAGATTGGTAACGCTAATCCAGAGCGTAACATTGGTAACATTGGTTTTGATGGCGGTCTTCATGCTTATAACTGTTCTCATTCCCGTGATTTCAATCACTCGGTTTTAAAGAAACGTTATAATAAATATCGCTTATTAGTTTGTGGCCACATAGTATGTAAAAACATACCCAATAGCTATATTACAAACAAAACATTTACCGTGATTAAAGGAGACTTAAACATGTGGAAGATAAGAATACTGGATCAAAATGCTAATTACAATTTACCCCTATGCACTTAACGATCGAGTTGAAAATTGAAAGAAATGTCTCTCAAGACTGCCAATTTTCAAATAATCCATGTTTTACTTTATACACGTTATTGAGTACGTTATATTAACGCGATTTTAAATATGCAAATCAGCAATCATGCGAAAACTACAGTCAGTATAAAGTTCCGGTGAAACGGCACATATCAGAATTGCATTTTGACATTGTTTGGCGTTAAGTAGTGGGATTCCACGGAAAACAGACCACTCTTGGTAAGGGTATGTAACAGTCTTTTGAGATATAAAATAGTTATACACCCAGATCATAAGGATATGTTCAGAATAGGGGATTTCAAGTTTTCAAAACGGAGATATCCTTTGTTCTTAATGACATTGGACGATCAAAAAAAAATATGGATCAACTTGGGGTACCAGATCCATCCAGAAAAAGGTATAAAACAAGTCGTAGTCAGCCATGGTAAGCAAAATACAGCGTTTTGTAACAGTTGAGAATCAAATAACACGAAGGTCAGAGACAAGAGCCGTCCATGTGCCCTAGGTAACAGTATGCAACATAATAAAGCAGGATCTTCGTCTGGAAAAGTAACACAAGTCACGTGTGCACATTTTGCTTCAACGACATATTAACCGTCGCATACTTCAAACAGCTAGAGAATGAAACAGGTATTCATGTTATTCCATACAAAGACATACCCGTCAAGTCACCGGCTCCAACGCCTCTAGATTTCTGTACGATCGGGCTATTGAAACAGACGCTGGGAAATCGTTGTCCTCATACACAGTATGTCTTATGGAAAATTCACACGGAGGAGTGGCAGCCTTATGACGGAGTGTTTTGCAATAGAAACTACGCTGCAGATCTATTTTTTAAGACGCACAATAGTCAGATAAGCACGATTGGACGTAGTGACATGGACTGCAACGACTTGATAAGCCTCCCAAATCGTTTTAATATAATATAACATTAAATGCTGTCCTATCCCCTAAATCAAACTAAATACAAAAAAAAACACATAAAGCCAGCCCTTATCATTCAAATATTTATCAAGCTTTCCTTTAAGCTCTCTTCAATAAATTACATTCACCACATTCGAAGGCAACCCGCTCCATAGGCTAACAACCCTATTAGCAAAATAAAACTGTCTTAGCCAAAGATGACTTCTTCCTTGCCAAAATTTATATTTGTATCCCCTAATCTTATATAAATAAATAAAAAATGATGCATCAGCACTATCAACACCCGAAACATGAATGTTATCCGCAAATTTAAATAATTTATAGGATTCAACAGGTTCCAAGATCGTTTTGATATAAGGTTTCAACCTCTGTAGAAGAATAAGCAGTTACCTAGGCAAGCACTGTATTTAACTCACACTGTAATTTGTAGTATAGCCCTATTGTATTGTTATAAAGTTCTTTTTTTCTGTTTATTGTGGTAATTATTGATGTTTTAATGCACATCTGTATTAACTTATATGATATGGAAATGAAGTAATTGTATTTCGCTGAACTATAGATGACGTCATGGAGGAGATTTGGAGCAAATTATCAACTAGCATATACTAAACTCATTGACACATTAGCTTGTTTGTTTGCTGCTAAGTGCAAAACTATATAATGGGCTGACTATCTGTGTTGTGCGTATTCGATGTTTAGCGTTATAAGCCCTCAGGCTCACCGCTAAGCCACATTAGGGTTTGTTTGTTTGCAGTTAAGCACAAAGCTACATAAAAGGAATTAGATGTTGCAATGTTATCATATTAAGACGTTAACAGAAATTGACTTTGTGAAATTATTCTAGGACGTTGTTGTTGTTTCCTTAGTGGAAAGCTACACAAATGGCTCTCTGCACTCTGTCCACCGCCTTAAATCGAACCCCAGATTTCATGATTGTGAATATGTAATCTCACTGCTTACCTGCCGGAGAACTATTCCAGGTTGAAATAAAATCTGTTGTTTTCAAATCTCAATCTTTGTACATCCGAACAAATATATGAGAATAAGGGGTAATTACTACTTTCTTTAATAAAACAAGGAGTCAGACAATAACACTGTATTAGTATCCAACTATAAAATCTTTATTACCAAAAACTAGTAGGTTTTTACTAGGTTGTTAGGAAAGTTGTTTTCCTTACTTACTAGTTGTTATTAATGCTCTTGTAGCATTATAGTTTTTTATCACCAAAAGTTTTAACTTTGTCTTTATGTTGTTCGATAGATTTAGTATAATACTACAGAATGAGCTATTTGCGGGGAATTGAATCCCTGATTTCAGCGTTGTAAATCCAGAGACTAACTACTGACCCATCGAGGGACATTTTGTTACCACAAGTCAGTATTTTTAGTGTCCAGCCTGCTTTCCTCTCGACAAACAAGTTGCTAAAATAAATAAAGAAGTAAACATACATAATCGTACAGACTGAATACTAACACCTCCATGAATGCTTGGGTATAAATAATAAGTTACAATATTCGAACATTTATGGTAATATTCTTAATTTAAACTTTACCTGTTTTCAAGTGAAACTAATTTCGAATGATGGCTTTCTCACCGATCATCTAATTTCTTAAATAGTAAAAACTACATTGGCCAACTGTGATAATCATGGTACACTTCTACTTCGCTTGGTAATATCGACCAACCTCGTCAGCAACAATTATTAACAGTTTTTTTTATTGTAAAGTGGAGAATAGTATCATAGTCAACGTGCAACACCTACAGTGAGGGAAAAGTACTAGTTTGGGGTTAAATTTCCACCCATGGTGTCTGTGATTTACACATAACTGATGGCACACCGACTACTGACAGGTACAACCATAGTTTATTCATCACGTTATTCCACGAGAAACACGAGCTGATGGACAAGGATTCATCTTCCAGAAGATGTGATTCTAAACATAGAGCAAATGAGCTAAAACGATATATCAACAGTAAAGAAACCGAATGAACACTCGCAACCATATCATGGTTTACGTAAGGTCTCACTTTGAGCATCCTTGACGGTTTATGCACTTATTTAAAAATTAAGAATTTCAAAAGGCTGGTTTGTGGATAGAAATATAAGACATTTGGGACATAATGGTTCACTAATAAAGGCTCACTTACAAAATGATAATGCACTATACAACGGTTTTGATTTTCATTTGTATTTGCTATGATAGTGTTCTGCACCTTTAATGAATTCATCATTTAATTCCCATTACTAGCTGTTTGTGACTCCTATGTGCTTGTTGCTTATGTGTTTCTATAAGTATTTCTATTACTACATATACATATATATATAGAGAGAGAGAGAGAATCCCGTGAAAGATTCCAGAGAGAGTCTAGTTAACATATTATGAGTGATAATGACTCTAGTGTGTATAAAAAAATGACTGTAAGTTATAGTGATTTTCTAACACAGAGAGTTTCAAGAATAAGTGATACTATATAGAAACTCTTGAGAATCTGTAATAACTCAAAGTAGCTAAGAGCTCATGATTATTTTCCTAACCACTCGAACGAAAATTGTTGTCGCTTCTTGTGATGGATTTACTATCATATATCTATTTTAATATCGATGTTTGTTTAAGTTAAATTTATATTTAGAAATGTAGATAACTTATACTGTTCACTAAAACTGTAGGAAATTCTCGAGTGTAAGAATCAACAATATATGTGTGTACGTATACACTGGTGTATCTTTTATATTGTTGCGTAAGCTGAAATTTCGAGAAACTCTCCTAACGCTTATAAATATTATCAACGCGCCGCGCCAAAACACAGTATATATATATTATTGGTTTGTTATAGTTGGTGTTTTATTAAACCTCTGAAGATATCTGACCAGGAACGTTTATAGATTTAGAATATTACAAACCATTTAACTTCAGCAGATTCACATCAGACATTAGCATTTCTATGAAAGCATTATATAACTTCAGCGGTGGATAACACGGCGTGTGTGGCTGGTGAAGAACGAACAACACAGAGCTATCTAGCTCCCTGTTAAGTGAATTATATCTACATCAACTAAAAATTAATTCTCTCATCAATAACCCTTAATAAGATATCAAGGAAGTTCCAGACCATATAGAGGACTCAATACTATGCACTACCGGCACTTGTATTTAATTTTTGTAAAAATTATAATGAATAATTAAAAACAACGTTTTATATTTACACAATAAAAACTTTATTTAAAACTTTAAAGTGGAAGCTGTGCTGCTTCAATAAAGTTTTTATTGTGTAAATATAAAACGCTGTTTTTAATTATTTATTATAATTTAAGAAAAACAAAGGACTCAATACTGTTTGTAAGTTTGTAATATTTTTATGCATAGATCATTATTTGTAATAACCATTATTGTAAATTG
>NW_013666212.1:361928-370245 GCF_000517525.1 Limulus polyphemus
GTTTTAATTATTTATTATAATTTAAGAAAAACAAAGGACTCAATACTGTTTGTAAGTTTGTAATATTTTTATGCATAGATCATTATTTGTAATAACCATTATTGTAAATTGGGTTATTCTTTGTATATTAAAATATATTTGTACTTAAAAAACTGTGTGAATCAATCTAGTTGGCAAGTATCATAAATTGGAAACATATCGACATTTATTTAATTTATAAATCTAAATTATCATTTATCTCAGTTTCAGGGTATTCAAAATTATAATACATTACCTAATAAACTGGAGGTTCGTCTGGGGTAAATTGTAATAGGTAACATAATAAGTTGGAGGCTCATCCGGGATCTGAATCAGAGAAAAATTTCGATCTAAATTCAAATCATAATTCAAGATATTCTTTAATCACCCTCCTTCAAACAACTAGAAAGATATAAGAAAAAGGAATTGCTCGAAATTGCCAAAGTTTTAGACATAGAAGTTAAAAAAATCAATGAGCAAAAATGAACTAAAAAGGTGTCTTATTGAAATACTAGTCGATGATTATTTGTTGCCTGAGGAAGTATTAGAGGAATATTCTAGTGTCCCCACTGGCCAATTGGAGTTGAGTGATAAAGATAAGTTAGAGATTCAACTAAAACTCAAACAAATCGAGCTTGAATAAGATCGTATCGAAGCTGAAAGAAAAATATACGTCTCGAGGCTGAAAAAGCTCGCATTGAATCCGATAAAGAAATTAAGCTGAAAGTAATGGAAATTAGACTCAAGTCCGATCAACCAAGGCAAAATTACAACTTTGAATTCAATCAATATGTTAAAGTACCACCACTAAATGAAAATGAAGTTGATAAATATTTCCAACATTTTGAGAAGGTTGCCCAAACCATGGAATGGCCCACCGAAAAATGGTCATTATTACTACAAAGTGTTTTAACTGATAAAGCACAAGAAGCTTGTGCCGCTCTGTCATGATATAACCACTGTTTAGTTTAGATATAATTGATTTATTTATTTATTTTTGTGAGTGAATATTTTATTATTCTTTAGTTTTTGTTAAAATAAGAGTCAAAAGCAGATAATTGTAGGAAGTTTTGTTAATAATTCATTTATTTTGAGACTGTTTAACGTCACATGCAGTACATTGACATCAAGAATATAGAAGGTTGGCAGACGATTAAGTTATAAAGATATAAATAGTGTGAGACAGTCAATAGTAGACAGATAATAGCAAAAAATATATAAAGTTTTTACAGGCCAAGTAAAAGTTCGGCGTGAAGTTAACTACTGTAGAAGTGATAGACCTAAGGATTATCATAGGCCTAACGTTTAATATGCTAGAGTAAGACTAAAAAGAAATATGAAGAAGAATTATTCCGTTAAAACATGGTCTAAATTGAATCAGCCTGAGTGTACTTTGACAAAAGGAATAGAGGATATTTAGAAGACCAAACGATTACGGTAACTCGCGCAACAATTGCAAGTGAATCACACACAGAATACTAGTGTGATAGCAATAGAGGAGATAGTTCGGCTTGTCAGCTAAAATTCTAAAGTAATTGAATAGGCCTAAAAGGACTTTTGACAAGAAGAAAACACTATACATATAGTGTTTATGATATGCCTATAATCTCTACAGTGTGAAGAATTTGTTATACATACGTTTAACTTGATCTGAATATATATATTATTTTGAAAACAAGTGAAGTGCGTGCTTTTTATTCATCGTTGAATTTATCGCTAACAAGTCACAGACACCTAATGTAGAAAAATCCTAAGACCTACAAAAACAATAGTATATAATTAATACTACTAAGAAATATAAGTAAAGGCCTTTTATTTTGACAACTGGCGAAAAAAAAAGAATTATATATATATATATATATATATATTTAAATTCTGATACGCTCTTTCTCTAGAAGATTGTACGAATTATGATAAGATTAAAGCAGCTATTCTCAAAGCATACGAGTTAGTACTGCAGGCTTCTCGCCAAAAGTGTCGAGGTTATCGCCAGCAAGCTAATCAAACTTATAGGAATTTGCTCACGAAAAAGAAGTTTATTTTGATCGATGGTGTAATTATATGCATATTGGTAACAGTTTCGACAAATAAGACAATCATGTCTAATTGAGGAATATAAACATTGTGCACGTGACGACCTCAAAACTTACTTGAACGAAAAGAAAGTTGAAACACCACAGGAAGAAGCTGCTCTTTTGGATGATTATGCTTTAACACATAAAACCACTTTTCATAAAAAGAAATCCCTGCCATCTCAGCAGAATCCTGTATCTGTTCAATCCATTAAAGTTTGAAATATTCTGACAGTCAGGATAAAACTTCATCAAAACCGTCAAGGCCTGTCTGCTATTTTTTTCAAAAACTGCTCATGTTATGTCCGATTGTTGGTGTTCGAAAAAGAAAAAAAAAGGAGGCAACACCCAGTGCGTTTGTGTCCACATATGGACGTGGTTTCACCAGATCATCCGATGTTGTTGATTCAGCCACTTATATTTAGGCTGATGTAATCAGGGAGGAATTTAGACCTTTTGTGTCTGTTGGTTCTGTGTCTTTGACAAATGATACTGATAATCCCATACCCATTCTTATTCTACGTGATACTGGGGCGACTCAATCATTGTTGTTAGAAGGGATATTGCCCTTGGATTCGAGTTCTACCACTAATGAGTCTGTTATTTCTCAGGGTATTGAGGGTGGCTTTGTTAATGTTCCTCTTCATAACATTTATTTAGCATCAGATCTAGTTTCGGGATCAGTTGTGGTTGGAGTAAGACCTACTCTGCCAATTAAGGGTGTATCATTACTGTTGGGAAACGATTTGGCTTGGGGAAAAGTTGTTGCCAAACCCAAAATGGTTAGCGAGCTGATCACTGTTTCATCTAAGGATAAAATTGTCGTTGAGGACAATCCCGATGTGTTCCCCCTTGTGCTGTAGCTCGAGCTCAGGCTAAGAAATTAAGCCAAAAACAGATGATAGACATGGATTCAGAGGACGATATTTTAGATTTGCTTCAGACATTTTTTGGATCCAACGGGGATCTTGTGGATGATTGTCCTACTGACGATTCCTCAGAGAGTGACAATAATGGACATGAGGGATCTGGTTCACCTGGTGAAGTTCCATCTACTAAAAGTAAACTGATCACCGAGCAAGAAAAGGATCCGTAAATCTCTTCACTATATAAATATGCACTCCCAAAAGATGAACTGGAGAAAGTTCCAAGCTGTCCAGTGTTGGCTAACAATATAAAGAATTAAATTGTGGCGGATTGCTACAAGTTCTTCAAATACCTATAGAATGATAGGTTTCTTTTTTATGAGTGTAAAACACGTAAATACACCAGTTTGATAAGGCAAGATGTTTCTCAGTTTTATAAAACTTGTCATACCTGTCAGTTGGTTGGAAAACCTAACCAGAAAATTCCCGTTGCTCCTTTGAAACCTATTCCAGGTTTCAAAGAACCCTTCAGTCGTGTGATTGTTCATTGTGTTGGACCTTTACCAAACATTCGATCCGGGAACCAGTATTTGTTGACTACCATGTACGCATCCACTCGATTCCTTGAAGCTATACCTTTGAGAAACATTTCAGCCCAAACAATTTCTAAAGCTATGATTAATTGTGTCAACAAGTTGTTTATTAGCTTGGTGCTAAACAGAAAAAAAAATCTAGTGTGTATCATCCAGAATCGCAAGGTGATCTTGAGAGATTCCATTCTATCTTGAAAAATAGTATATTATTATAGTTTATTATTACTTACTGTCCCTGAGTCAATTCAGGGGTCATTAGTCCATTTGAGTTGGTGTTTGGCCATTCAGTGCATGGTCCTTTGAAGTTGCTGAAGGAACAATGGTTGGAGGACGACCTAAAAGAAATGTATTTATTGAATTACGTTTCCAAATTTCTATCCAGACCCTTACACGCTTGTGAATTGGCTCGAGAAAAATTGAAGTTATCCCAAGATAAAATGAAAAATGTTTATGACCGCAAGACTGAAAAGCGTAAATTATTCCTGGTGACATAGTTTTAGTATTGTTACCCACTATGGGGCATCCCCTCCAAGCTAGGTGTCATGGTCCATATGAGATTGTTCGGAAAGTTAATGATACGGACTATGTTGTAAAAACACCTTGTCGTCGAAAGGTTACTCAGCTGTGTTATGTCAATATTTTGAAGCCCTATCACATTCGAGATTCATCCGAAAATATTTTAGCCATTGAGTGTTCTTTTGATACTGATGACAGTAGCTTTGGCTCAGACACCCATAAATTTGAAAATAACGAAGACGAATGCAACATCAAACTGAGTAATTCTGACTTTATGGACAATCGTGATTCAAAACTCGATCACTTGCCTCCTGAAGAGAAAAATCAACTTGCTAGTTTATTGATTGAATACGAATGTGTATTTCCGTATGTTCCTTATTAAACAAACATTGCTTTTCGTAATGTAGATGTAGGTGACGCTTCTTTGGTGAAACAACATCCCTATCCTGTGAATCCAATCAAAGCATAAAGAATAAAATGCATAAAGAAATATCTTACATGCTGGAAAACGGCATTATAGAGCCTAGAAAAAGTGATTGGTCTTCGCCTTGTGTACTGGTCCCCTAAATCTGATGATTCGGTTAAATTCTGTACAGACTTTCGCAAAATAAGTGCTTTGACCAAGACAGATTCCTATTCTATTCCAAGAATGGAGGATTGTATTGATAAAACTGGAAACCCACATATATCACAAAGGGATACTGGGCTGTTTCTTTAACTGACAGGGCAAAAAAAAAATCTCTTGCAACTCCTGATGGATTATATCAGTGCAATGTAATGCCTTTTGAGATGAAAAATTCTCAAGCAACTTTTCAGAGAATGATGAATCAATGTCTCAACAATCTGTCAGATGTTGGAATTTATGTTAATGATATTGTGAGTTTCAGTAACACCTGGGAAGAACATATATGTGGATTATTTGATGTTTTTGACAAGCTCAAGAAAGCCATTCTAACTGTAAATATGGCAAAAAGTAACTTTTGAAAAGCCAAAGTTGTTTACTCAGGTCATATAGTAGGCCACAGCCAAATTTCTCCAATTCAAGCCAAAGTTGATTGCATTGTGAATTCTACCAACAACAAAAGTTTGATGAAATTTTTGAGAATGGCCAGTTTTTACAGGACGTTTTTGTAAAAATTTTGCTTACATCACTGTACCATTAACAAACCTATTGAAAAAAATCAAATATTCAAGTGATCTGAAATATATCAATCTGTTTTTAAAAAGGTCAAATCTTTATTATGCACTTGCCCAGTATTGATGATACCTGACTTTGATAAGCATTTCGCATTAGCTGTTGGTGACAGCGATTTTGGTGCAACCACTATTCTATTACAATCAGACGACAAAGGTATCAAACACCCTGTTTGTTATTTTACTAAAAAGTTTAATTGTCACCAAAAGAATTATTCTACTGTGGAAAAAGAAATATTGCTTTAGTGTTAGCTTTAGAACATTTCAATGTGTATGTATCTGCATCACAACAACCTATTGTCATTTACACTAATCATAAGCCATTGACGTTTTTAAACCGAAAGAAGGGCAAAAACAGAAGACACTTAAATTGAAGTTTATCATTACAAGAGTATGATTTGAAGATTATCCATGTCAAAGGGGTTGTTAACATTTGTGCTGATGCACTTTCACGTGCTATGTAATTTTATTATCATCAGGTTATTTGTAATGATTGTGTTATATACTGTCATGATAATAGAAGCTGTATAATTCTTTGATAATGTATTATATTTAATTTATTGTTGTCAATGTGTATTTATCTATATAATATCTTAGTTTAAAACTGTCTAACGTCAATTTTTTATTCTCTAAGGAGGGAGGTGTAACGGATTTACTATCCTATATTTATTTTAATATCGATGTTTGTTTAAGTTAAATATATATTAAGAAATGTACATAACTTATACTGTTAAATTTGTATTGTGAAATTCCCACCTATTCACTAAGACTGTAGAAAATTCTTGAGTGTAAGAATCAACACTATATGTGTGTACGTAAACACTGGTGTATCGTTTACATTGTTGCATAAGCGGAAGTTTCGAGAAACTCTCCTCACGCCTATAAATATAATCAACGTGACGCACTAAAATACATCATTATTAGTTTGCTATAGTTGGTGCTCTATTAAACCTCTGAAGCTATAACTGTGATTGTTATAACGCTTATTAATCGGAAATTTCAGATAGTTGACCAGGAACGTTTATATATTTCGAATATTACAAACCATTTTTAACACAAATTAGCACAAATAACTAAAAGGGGTCGATCTATAAATCTTCGATGTGGTATTTTATGAACTTAACAGATTAAAAATTTGCTTTAATATCGCTATTAAGGAACTTACAAATATTTTTTCCAGTTTTATATGATATATAATTTCGCACATAAGTAGTTCAGAATATTCAAAGAAAAAATCGTCATCAGAAGTTAATGCCACAAATTTAATGTTTTCAATCATTACAATAATTTGCAGGGCAACTTAGATTCACTTATTCTTCAATTTAATTAATTGCGCCAAACTGATTAAACTGGCCGTGTTGTTACCTTAAAATGCCAGTACGTATTGTTTTGTTGGAGTGATGTAACTGTTGATAAAATCCACATGAGATTTTAATTTAAAATTTTAAATTTTAAGTTAAACGTTACTTATTCATATAAATAATTTGTAAAGAAACTTTAAATGAGAAAACAATATATTATTAATTGCTCCTGGTTAAAGGTAAATTAGCTATACAGATCATAACTAAAAGGTAACTTATAAGTTACTGAAGCCTATTCTAGATAAGAAGTAAATAAATAAATCTACAAGAAAAACTAAAACCCTACAGTGATTGGAATACATTGAATCATCAATGGAGCAACTTTGTTATTAACGAAATTTTACCCTTAAACCTCATAATATTCCACACGTTTCAGCCACTTAGGATATTTAGCTTAGCTAGAAATTCATATATTGACCTAAGAATGCGAAATTATTTCAATAGTAATACTAAAAGCTATTTTAAACAAATGACCAATAATATTGATAAAACTAACTTTAAAGGAAAATGAAGTACGTCATCACTTACAAAGCACAAAAAGTCAGTATTACCACTCTTAGAAACCTGTGTATACTACTTACAAGAATTCATGTGTTTACAGTAGTGCACATGAAAATTAAAAACCGATTGAAATTACAAACAGGGGCTATAGATTAAACAGCAAATAATCAAGCTGAACAGATATAGAATTCGATGACCGACAGAAGTTCAAGTTTGCGTATGCTAAGTGTGAGCGAATTCGATATCTTTGTACCGGTAAAAACATGGTGATTTCTGACTAAAGTTTGTTTACATGGTAAAACACTAAATAATAAAATTATAATAATTCTAAAGCGCTTTTAGTACTAGTCAACAGGTAAAAAGTGTTATTTTTTGTTCTAAAACTGTATAAATTTATCACAATAGCTTAACTTTTAAGGTATTGTTTTTATCTAAATTACAGATACTCGATTTCGCACCATCACAAGACAGAATGTATCAGCGTCACAAATACTGTTAAGTTTAGAGCTATGGATGCTTTTCATTACTCGTGGATATTTTAGATCGTAAGGTCTTTTTGTTTTCTTTTAAATAAAATAGCTTCATTAATAAAGCACTAATTATCATAAATAAAGTACTGTTTATCATAAATAAAGCACTAATTATCGTAAATAAAACACTGTTTATCGTAAATAAAGCATTGTTTATCGTAAATAAAGTACTGTTATCATAAATAAAGCACTAATTATCGTAAATAAAACACTGTTTATCGTAAATAAAGCATTGTTTATCATAAATAAAGCACTAATTATCGTAAATAAAGCATTGTTTATCATAAATAAAGCACTAATTATCGTAAATAAAGCACTGCTTATCGTAAATAAAGTACTGTTTATCTCTAAGCGACATTGCACAATTTTTATTATTCATTTTATAGAGATTTTTATTAAAGCAATGTGTATTCAATTCGCAGAAGTTTTTTTATCACCTTATCTGCAGTCCAAATTAACATACGGGTAAAACGTGGCAGTATGAAAAAGTTTATATGTATTACTGTTTTTTAACATTTTCAGTGCTGAATGAAGGATAGAAACCATTATTTGATGAAAACGAGAAACAACTTCAGAAAAATGTTTAATTACTCGTACCCGACGTTTCAGCTTACGCCTTTATCAAGGATCTATGAACGTCACAAGTATCAGTTTGGTAATTTGTGA
>NW_013666212.1:370389-382936 GCF_000517525.1 Limulus polyphemus
TCACAAATTACCAAACTGATACTTGTGACGTTCATAGATCCTTGATAAAGGCGTAAGCTGAAACGTCGGGTACGAGTAACTAAACATTTTTCTGAAGTTGTTTGTCGTCTTCATTAAATATCTTTAATATATATTTGAAGTTTCTTGTGCGTGATCTTCCTGCAATTCTAGAACTAAAATGCCATTATTTTTAGTTAGTTACAAAATTAAAGCATTTACTGAAAGTAATGTTCGTTTATTGTTAAGCGCAAAGCTACATAATTGGCTATCTGTGCTATGCCTACAACGAATGCCGAAACCCGGATAAGCCCTCAGACTTACTGCTGAGCTATCGAGGGAGTTTTCTTGAAAGTAATCATGTTTTTTAAATATCTCTCCCCTTTAGCTTATACTCGTATTTTCATTGTTCAGAACTTAATGATTTGTTAGCATTTTACATTGGCATCTATCTTATTTGGCCGGTCTGCTAATTGAAAAGTTAAAGTTTTGAGCCTTGATATGCTCCACACTGAATGTTGGAGGTATTGTTCAGTGTAGCTGTCTGAGCGGCGGGTGTTTTTGATTAGTTGCTTACCGTCTGTTATAATCTGAGTGTTTAGTCCACATTTCGCATCAAATACCAAAACAAATGTTTTTTACACCACTAGCACCTCATAACAAAAATTTTGATAGAGAATTTGCTGGTTAACTATGCTAATGCTAAGACATGGATATTTTTTTATTTTATTTTTTTACATTTTCACTATGCATGAGATGTATCTTGTCCAGTCGTACTTCAGTCTTAGAAAACATTCAAAATTTTTGAGTTGCACAATTAAAAGTGATAATTTGAGATACAAAAATCTTGATGTAATGAATGGCTCAGCTCAGATAACATATGACTGTAATATTTACTCTATCTTAAGAACTTCAGAGTGTGGATAATTTTAGGGGTCAATATTTATGACAAAAACATTTAAAAAATCAGCACAATATTACTTGCCTTCAAACTCATCCCACCAAAGTCGAACTGTTAAATGTTATCACATAAAACAACATATTTTTCTTCTAACAGCTCACTGAAATAACGATTCAGTCGTTCCATGCAGACCAGAGGGAAGAGCAAACGTTGTTAAAGTAGATTAAGTTTTATCAAATCCTCTCGATCGAGTGTCGATAGCTTATAAATATGCCAACCGGTCATAAAAAAACTTAATAGTAAGTTAACAATTGAATTCAAACCCTGTCTCTTCTAACAACAAATTAATCGGACCACTCAAGCTTTTCCATATGTTGAAGCGATTCTTCAAGAATATTAAACCATTACAACGTGAATGGTGCTTTAAAGAAACGATAGATCTGAGTAATCTACTTGCTCAGTTTTATTTCCACAAGAACAACACCAACCAAATGGCGTGGCGTGCAGGATACAATTATGGTACGAACAAATGCATTACAAAAACAAAGAACTCACGTTCCGTAAGAACTAAATGTGATTACTGGTACCAGAATTTGGTAGCAAAACATAGAACAAAACACGCCCAGTTGTTAATCAGTAGATCTGGTTACAAATTTCATGTAAGTACACAATAGTCCAACTTTAAAAAAAGGCAACGTCTGATGAGTGGTCGCTGAAACAGCGCTTAAGCGACTCTTGTAGAATGAAATTGTGAGCTAGCGGAAACTCTGAACTTATTTCCTCAAGAAACGAGATTTAATTATCTCTAATACTTCGTTATTCCTTTTTATTTTACTAGCTTATGTTTTGTCGAACCTTTCCTTTGTTTAAGTAATTAAAATTATTACCATTTGTAATTCGATTTTTTTTTCTAGACAGGACAGATTATTTATGTTTGCTATAGATTAGTACGAACTTGTATATTTTATAGGTAAGATAGGCATTACAGTGGGTTGTTGCAGGAAAGGTTTACCTGGTTATACCTGTACCAGTAGGAACTGCTCTTTTATAATAGGTAAAATGGGTCTGGTATCATCGTGACAGGGAAGACAAGACTTACTTGTTGCTGGTAAAATATCCTCTAAAGGATTGTTGTTGTTAGATCACTTCTTATATTTTTGTTGCTAATAAGGCAGGTGCTAATGTTGCGAGTCTTCTCTTGTGTGTTTATTGTTGGAAAGACAAGTACTACATGATTATTGTTTGTAGCTCATTCCAAAGATATTTGATGCTGATAAGATAGGCGCTATATGGTTAATGTTTGTAGGTCACCACTTACTTGTTTATTTTTGATAAGACAAGTGCTACATAATTATTGTTGGTTGGTTATTCCCTGGAAAAACAAGCGCTACATCATTATTATTGGTAGAACAGGCCTTTCATGATTATTGTTGGTGGGTTACTCTCTACGTGTTTCCGATAAGACAAGTGCTACATGATTATTGTTGATGGGTTACTCCCTACATGTTTTTGATAAGACAAATGTTACATAATTATTGTTGGTAGGTTAGCCTCTACCAGTGTTTTATTGGGAAAATAAGAACTACATCATTATTATTGGTAAATCAAGAGTTTCATGAATATTGTTGGTATAGCACTCCCTAAATGTTTTTTGCTGGTGCAAGAGACTCCACGTGAGTATTTTTGTTAGATTACTTCGTAAACGTTTGAAATGCTCTACATTTTTACTGCAGAACCATTCTGCTCAGTGTTTTCTGTAAATTATTTGATATATATATATAATAACTTATTTGGCGATACATGTGAGTATGTGTGTAGGCCTATAAATGTCATTACACCGAAACAAAATTTATACAGTGCTAAGAGGAAGTAAAAGTTGGAAATTTCGAACTTCTTTTTTGTACACATAAGAATTATCTTACCTAACAATAAAATCACCATCGTTTATGAAGCGGTATCATAATGGTAATTTCATACAATGAGTGTCGTGTATGCACTCATTATGTTTGTCTTTCAGATCAACTGACCTGACCTGGCAGTTTGCTGTCATCGTTGTACGTCCACCCATGTGGGAACCTGGGACACTACAATATTTTAAAAATTTTTGTAGATGGTAAATAAAAATAATCCCACTGTTTTTAATTCATTTAGACTTTTGTGTTTTAGTCCTTCTTCAAAATATATAAAGTGATCATTAAAAATAAATGCAGGTCAACATTTTATATACCATTATTAACTATTCCCTTCTTCGACCCCTATACTACAAGGTGTCCCCAGTAAGCAGCAATAGTTATAATTGCATGTAATTTTTGACGTACAGTGATTCAACTAGTTTTAAAGATATGTGATAATAGAAGAAATGTTTACCCAGCGTGAAAGTAATTGAATATACATTTGTTTTAATGATTATGTGATTGTATTCATTTATGTTATTCGCTATCAAACTACTGTTATCCCATATTTGATCCCAAATACATAATGTTTTTAGTGTTGTAAAATTACTTCTAGGTCGTAGCACTGCTACACATACTCAGAATGTGTGTGACAGAGAGTGAAGTATGAAATGTCTGATAGTGAGAGGAATATATGAGTTCTTAAGTCTTCAGTCAATTTTATAGTTCAGTGTATCCTCTGATGGTTTGTTTTGTATTCAATTTCGCGCAAAGCTACACGAGGGCTATCTGCGCTAGCCATCCCTAATTTAGCAGTGTAAGACTAGAGGGAAGGCAGCTAGGCATCATCACCCACCGCCAACTTTTGTGTTACTCTTTAACTAACGAATAGTAGGATTGACCGTCACATTATAACGCCTGCACGGCTGAAAGAGCGAGCATGTTTGTTGGGACGGGGATTCAAACCCGCGACCGTCAGATTGAGAGTCAAGCGCCCTAACCACCTGGCCATGCTGGGCTCTCCTACTTTGATGTGGTAATATTTTTTCTTATTTTTCCCATATCAAAACTACATGATTTTTTTTAGCGAATAAGATGAATATTGTTTGGACTAGTTGTACTTATATCTTAGAAATGAAAGATAATTTTCATGTACTAATCTTTAAAATAAGAATGTTTTCTATCTTCTCAGTATACGAAAAGTCGTTACAACGTTCATAACTGATTTTCAAGGTTTGATGGAAAGTCCTTTAATAATCAGAAATAACCTAAAATACTTTAGATATTTGAATACTGTCACAAAAGATTATTCATAATTAATCACCGGATTAGCTGGTAAATTTATTGTGAATTTTTTCTCTCCTCACTAAAATGTACAATATCATCCCTACAAAACAGCACAAGCATGAATTAACATATAGCAATATATATAACTATTCAATCACAACTGAATTGAATGTATCCTATTTTACTATGTTACTACACCGTGTGCCTGTGCTATCATGTATGGATGATGCAAATTCCATCCCTACAAAACAGCACAAGCATGAATTAACATATAGCAATATATATAACTATTCAATCACAACTGAATTGAATGTATCCTATTTTACTATGTTACTACACCGTGTGCCTGTGCTATCATGTATGGATGATGCAAATTCCATCCCTACTGTCTTGTATGCATTTACTTTCTTTTCGAAAAGTTTTTTCTTTACTTGTATGGTGGTAATTTTAAAAATTTTAGATTTGCTGTAAGTCATGTCAAGTATAGTTTTAGACATATATCCTATTAATTCCTAAACAATTATAATATTGTTTGGTGAAATACGATCACTAGTTATAAAATAATTGAAAATATAAATTGTAAGAATGAATAATTTTTATGTACAAATAACATAAGCACTGAAAGGTCACTTTTTCTTTTCTTCCAAAACGAAATTCGACCCAAAGTCTTTCAGGTATAAGGCCTGAAAGTTTGATCTATTGTTATATCCTAGTAGTATTTCACTTCATATTTACACTCTTACATAGTTGATTTTACATAGTTAAGAGTTCATATTTATAACAAAGATGATAATTATCTAGGTAAAATATCTCTCTATCGAACGAGGAATAAAAGTCAATAATTAACACAACATCGTACTCTTAAATATAAAAATTAATTAAGACTTCTCAACACTTCTACTAGAGCAAATTTATTGGCATTTTATAAATAATCACGTAGCTGTTCTTGAGAAATTTGATTTTGTTTTTCGTACGAACTATGATCACGTACTGCTTGTTCAAAGAGCACTAATAGATTTAACAGTTGTTCTTCCATTTCGTTGTTGTTTAGAGGGAAAATCGCTCTCTTTCGTCTGCCCAGAAGGTTTGTTGTCTGTGTTAATCCTGCGAGACCACCGGTTAGTGCAGAGGATATCAAAAACAAAAAAGGTAGACCTATGAGGCCGATAATCAGGGGGATCAGAATAATGATAATTACGGGTAGCAATGTGCTCGACAAACTCGTTCCTATGTCGAGTCCACTGAAAAGCTGTCGGGGTTCTGTGGATTGCGTTTTATCCAAAGGAATCTCCGTAGCCATAACAAAACTGTGGTAGCACACGGGAAATAGTAGCGCCACCTGAATGATCATATCTGTAAAGATCAATTCTCTTGTGAGTAATGTTCACCGTACAAACTCCATTCCAGTAATCTAACTCAACTTTCATTCTGTTTATTATTCTTTTTCGTTGTTTAAAACTGTCGACTTCTTTTCCAACTGCAGTTTGTAGAAATTTTTAAACAGTGAAAGGTCTCCAAATTAATATTATGTAACCCTAAATGTTTAAATATAATGGTGTACCACAAAACATTAAAATGCTCTCATATTCCAGTATTTAATCTGATAAAATTTCGAACTGGTAACATTATTCACAACTAATTACTTCTGATGATGTTTATATACATATATAATACTATTAAATGTTCTCATGAAATGTAAGCTAACTATGCAAATCAGAACTAAATAATTTGAAATAGCATATACAGTAAGGAAATATTGTGTATAAAACTAACTAGAAAAACTTAATATTATAAATCAATACAGTAAAAAAGTAAAACCTATAATGACTACATTGCATTGAATCATCAGTTGGGGTGCCCTCGTTATTAACGACATTTACGGCCGTAATCCCAATTACTTCCCACTAGGTTCAGCAAACTTAAAACACACTAATGAAAAATAATTCTTATGACCGAAAATATATTTTAGAAAAATAATCAAAAGTTTTTTAAACATTACAACCAGTAGTATTTGATGAATTTTAACTAAAAAGTTACACAGAGAATTATTTGCTCTACGGTTACTGTAAGGATCTAATCTGAAATTTTGCATTATAAGCTCTAAGGCTTAGCACTGAGCCACTGGGACCATAATTGCTCAATGAAACTAAATATATATACGAAGGGAATAGAAACATAAATATAGTTTTTGATTTTAAATACTTGATTCATAGTAGAATTTTTTGTATTAAATACGTTATCATTTACAAAGCATATAACTACTCCAATCATTTGCTCTTACCAACTATAAGGTTATGAATATACGAAACACGGGTGTACTTACAAGTGATTGCAAATAGTGCACATCCAACACCATAATCGATATTTAGCTTTATTTTACAAATACGGATTTCTTATTTAAAATATGCTTATTATTTTATAAATAACAAAGACATGTTTTCTCCTAAAAAAAATACTAAAAATTTCTTAGCACTACTCTAAAAATTTAGTACCATGTGTTTTTTATTCTAAATGTAATATTGTTTTTTATTTCTCAAAAAAATAGCTTAAAGATGTTCTTATAAGATACCATTTTAAGTACTAACATATGTACTGTAATGCTATATCTTGTTCCTGTCTTTTTTATTGTACAAAACAACCCTAATTTTCTAATTTCTATCGACATAGATACTAACCCTAATGAATCAGCTTAATTCAAAACAAAGCATTCCAAAACCCATTATAAGTTTAAATCTTTGCCGGCTTACCTGTGTTTTTATTGCTTTAATGTTTCAGACCCGTGAGTTTTTAAAGTCCTGATTGTATCCTGTAAACATTAGTGTCGTTTGTTGATGGAGGAAAATTTAGTGGATCTTATATACATATCTGTCTCAGGCTTAAGATTTCACACTGACTAAGGTAACATTAATATATAAACTTTGACCTCAAGTTTACTGAGGCCACGACATGACAGTGGGTAAACCGTGATTAGTATACAAGTTGTCCTACAGTACGAAACAGAAAAACGGTGATATGAAAAAGGGCGTTTCGTTACAGTAGCGTGATACCGGTCTTTGAAAAGGTTATTTGATGAGACTAATTGCAAGAATCATTATTTCTAGTATCCTGGCCACATAAATTATTTATTGTGGTTATTGAAGCGAAAATTACAGTATAATGTCCCTTATTATTTTAGCTCCCCCCCCCTTTACTAAGTAAGTGAATTGAACAGTCTGTGAAGTAAAAGATAACAAATATTTGCCAATAGTCATGTTAGAGTATACGACTGATGTAAACAATAAAAGTTCATGAATCCTAGATAGTTATAAGTGAATGTTTAAAGTAATTCTACCAGGTCAGCAGTAAGAAGCAAAATAGAAGTGATAGTAGTTTCCACTTTTCGTGGGTCTCTATACAGTAAAGTCATTTTACATTATTCAACTAGAACATTTGGCATCTGCATGACTTTGAATCCCAAGATTCATGGTTCGCGACCTTTTGCCAAAAGATTCGGCTCCGCTCTTTGAGGCTGAGGATGCGCTATAGGAAATACTATAAAATGTCACTATTCGATTAGACAAGAATAGCCCAACAGTTGGCGGTAGGTGGTGTTCAATCTATTTCCTTCCCTCTAGTTTATTAGTTTAAAATTAGAGATAGCTGAGCTAAACGCTAAAACAAAGGAGCAAAAGCTCATAATGGTAAAGCACCAGCAGTCTTACACGCTGTGAGAAATATGGTTTCATACCAACTATGACATCAGAATGCTACTTGATATCATCTAATGAATGGTAGTTAACTAAATGAACTAATTAAGCCATTTAGTTCATTGAACTTGGATAATTATGTAATGAAACATTTACGACGACCACACTATTAATCATATCTGTATAGTGTTTGTGAGCTTCAGGAGGTACATGTTTGTCATATCTGTATATTTCAATAAAGTGTTTGTAAGCTTCAGGAGATACATGTTAGACGACGGTCAATCATTGATACACTTTGTTTTCATATTCTGTGGCAGTAACACAATACACCTCACACAATTTAAAATGTTCATTATTTCCCTAAAAGGGGGCCGAAAGCCGCCCGGGGTATCACCTGTTTTAACCACTCGCACCATATTACAATAGTGTTTTATCTGTCAGTTTTAACCACTCGCACCAATATACAGTAGTGTGCTGTCTTTCAGTCAACCAATAGATACTAAAATTACATCACATAAGAGACGCTTAACGTTGCAATTTTTACTGTCGTGACGTCAGCAAAACCTGCATGTCATGAATCACGAGAAGAATTATGCACTCTGTAGGCTACAACACAGCATGATATATGAACTTGAAAAGCAAAAAAAGTAAAAATATTTGTTACTTTTAATTTTGGTTTTATTTACTCTTGAAACAGAACATCTAATAGCAATACACGTCGCGTCATCTCTTGTAGAGTAGCAGGTGAGGTTACGTGTGCCGATTTCCTCCCCATTGTCCACAGATGGAAGTTATTAGCAATCAGACAGTTCAGCGTGATGTCATGACGTCTTTGAACGAGATCAGAATTTGTGGATAGCCAGCGCAATGTTTAATTAACATGATAGCTATATAACATTTTGTAGTATTATAAGTTTATAAAGGTTTCTTGTCGGCTTCTATTTTCGTTAACATAAAATCTGGTTATTATAGCAACAATTAATTAGTGTGTTAAGAATATTAAAACGAGTCTCTTAAGCTTGTATTAATGCATAATATCTAAATTCTTCTAACCAAAATATTAATGCTTAGAGCATAAAAAATAGAAAAACATTGGGTAATAAGGGGACAGTAGTTATAATATAATCACCTGATCAATAAAATGCCATTATCTACTTCCTTTAATTCTTTCTCTACAGATGAATTCCCATTGATGCTCCCAAATTACATTTTTAACCTGGACATCAGAATTCAAAACCGACTACTGATGACGTGTTTAAAACCACACTTCATGAACTTTTTTCTTGAAGATGAAGAAGATCTTAAGTGTGTTAATCTGTCTCAGGAGTGCTGTTGTTTGTTATTAAGCACAAAGATACACAAAGGGCTATCTGTGCTCTGCCCACCACGGGTATTGAAACCCGGTTTCTAGCTATATAAGTCCGCAGACATGCCGCTGTGCCACTGGGGGCGTCTCAGGAATGAGTATTATTATTATCAAAGTTTACTCATGAAAATATAAACAAACATTTTAATTTATACATTGATGTTACAGATAGTTTACTTATTATAAGCTTGGGATTGGAATATTACTAAATCATAGGATTTTTGCTACAATGTTTACATTATCTGAAAGTAAGATTTACTTTATTAAAACACATTTTTAATGTTTACTTCTGTAACAAACACTCAAGCTGAACGAAATATCTTGTTAAATCTGACGAAGCAAAAGATCGTTTAAAACTGGGATGAAATATAAATCATAACTCGAACGAAAACTATCCGGTTTCTTATTTTGTGGTTCCTCTAATAGTTGATCCTGGATGATTTTTTTAGTGTCATGAACTGGTATAATTCGGGTTTTACATGATTTTAAACACAGCTTGAATTAAGATCTTGGTTTTTAAAATTCAGTACATCTTGGTACCGAGAATTAGTGACATGCGTTAGACAAAGTGTAACTGGTGTTCTATTAGTCCACTATATTTGTCATAAATTTACGTTACGGATAATGTTTCACAAAGTTAGTTAGCTAATTTATGTATTTCATTAACTTCGTCGCATTTATCCAAGAGCTTAAATACGAGAAACTGTAATCAAGAACCATTATATCTTTTAAAGAGGGATTCCCATTCAGTTTCTTATACAGTTTTATACAGTAATATAACCAGAGGTTTTTGTATATCATATAGCTCAAAACTGTGAATACTTAAACTTGTCTGCTACTTTAATAGAAGTATTTTCATAGAATTTTTGAAACGATTCAAGACTGACTTGACTAAACATTTTGATTGAATTTCGTTAGTCCTCTTATAGAACATGACATAAAATAATTTATCATCTTGACTTTATTTGGTTAATTCACTTATAAGACGTGGTATAAAAGTCACTGACCAGAGTTTATGAACTTTGATATATTGTTTTAGAATCACATTTTACATGCAAGAGAAAAAAACATTTGTTTGTTATTAAAGTATTAGCTTTAATAATTACACAAGCCTACCGTATTTAATACTAGAGGAGTTATTTCTGTCGTCAGTTAAGACGAGCCATTCCATTTTGGAAACTTCAGACTTGGTTAGTGTCGTAATGTTTCAATGTCTTCATGACATAGACAACTTTTTACACAAACACAAAGCTATCATAGTTGAATGAATGAAATTAGTTAAATGGGAGTTATTAAGATTAAGAAGGTGCCATACGCTTCTCTGATCAACCAGATAAATGTTATACTTGTCAAGTGAACGTATAACACAAAGCATGACACTTGATGAATTAAACGTGCAGAATAGCACAACCAAAGAAAGATACGTAAGTTGACGGGTCAGCTGCGTGATGTCAAAGGAAAGGTGTGGTGTCAGTACTTTAAATCAGGACTCAGTAAACGAAGGACTATTATTTTATTACTAATACAATCCACCTCCTATTTTGCTTGCATATAATAATAATAATTATGAAATTCGTTAATTTCTCTTTGTTTATTAAATATTGAAATACTGGGAATTTGTTTCTACGTGTTGTTGATGATGGAAAATTAGATTTTTTCATTCACATACTTTCGTAATTTATACATAACACTACCAATATAAACAGGAAACTTTTCTCAAAGAAAGATAAAAACACAGATTAGCGGGTTGCGTTTGATTATACACAATTCTTACAGGAGAAATTACAATGTGCACCTTTATATATTTTCTTAGAATTTCAAAGCTCTTTATCTTCGAAATTCAATTAAGATATTTTTCTTTCAAAATCTGTTAATTAGGATAGTTGTGCGAAAAAACTGATACGTGTGCAGGAGTGAATTAGATTAAGAACTATCAGCCTATAGTTAACATAGTATAGAAACAAAAGTTAATTTCTATTACTAGCAGCAATGATTATTTCGGACTTTAGTAGGTCGTTGAATATACATAAAACTTTCTAAAAGAGTCTCATGCAAACCCAACAGTACGATCTTTAGCTTCATTTGTACACGCCCCCCATTGGTACAGCGGTATGTCTGCGAACTTACGACGCTAGTAACCGGGTTTCGATACCCGTGGTGAGCAGAGCACTAATAGCTCATCGTCTATCTTTGTGCTTTACTTCAAATAAACAAACAAATCATTTATACACAGCAACGTATTTAAATATAGTTATTTAACAGCATTCACATTTAATTTTATAAGGCAGCATCGCAAAAAATAAATCTACCTCAAAGCTGTGAGAACGCATAAAAATATAAATAGGAGTCGCTGGTGATATCAACCACTTATTCGAGTTTAAACCTGTTACTTTTTTTTTTTACTTTTTGCAGTTAAGCGTAAGGGGTAATGAAACCGGACTTTTATCTTTATAAGCTTTCAGACTTACCACTGTGCCACTAAAAAGGCTATGTGTGTGTAAAATCTGTTACTGCGTGCACAGTTAAACGTGCTGCATTAATAAATGATCAAAAATTAGTGTAGCTTTATAACATAGAGCAAATGTTTTATTACAAAGCTTATAGGTAAAATTTCCTTCTTCAAATGTTCATAGGCAACCCAAAACTGTTTGTTAAAAATATATTTTTATTTTTACCTTTTATGCAAGATACACTTCTGCCACTATTTCACTTATTTTGCAAAACAAATGGGAACCCTCAATAGCCGCGGCACTTGAAATTCTTTTAGGCAGGATTAGAGTAAATTAATGTATGAGACCTTTTCCCCCCTTTTCATTAGCTATATTTTTGTGCGCCGGTAATACCAAGCGTGGGGCGCGCGTATACCTGACTCAATTTTATTACTCATCATGATCTTTACCAGAATACCTTCAAATTAAAATTATTTTAGGCAGAATTAGAGTAAATTAAACTATGAAACCATGGGGTGATCAAATACATCAATCGAAAGGGTTTGACTTCCTACGTCTGCTTTAGAATATTAGATACATAAGATTGCACTGTATTTTCGTGTAAGGTGTTTTAATTATTTATTTCTCTTGCTAGACATCTTAATGTGCAGCAGAAATTCAAAGAAAACACTCTGCTCTTCTTATTCATAGAGATATAAAATGGTGTAAACTAACGGCATTAGAAATTCGGGCCAATAAAATGAATCAAGTCCACTTCTTGAAGTAAGACTTGAACGTCTCTGCATTCAATTAACAAAGGTTAACTACCACATGGGTTGCACCTCAAAACCTGTTTAACCAGGAAAGAGCAAATTAACAAAGGTTAATTACCACATGGGTTGCACCTCTAAACCTGTTAAACCAGGAAAGAGCAAATTAACAAAGGTTAACTACCACATGGGTTGCACCTCAAAACCTGTTTAACCAGG